>NW_027445120.1:0-111063 GCF_048569485.1 Anomaloglossus baeobatrachus | reverse complement strand
AAACTATAACAGATGCAAGCTTGTCCTGTTTGGTGGAGATGATATTTAATAAAATAAGTAGAAATCCACTAAAAGTTTTGTTTGGTTATCTTGCAATCCCGAGATAATCGTCTCCATGCTCCAAATCCATTTTAAAGCCATTTTTAAGGCATTTCGCGCATACATGAAATGAACACATTTTTCTCCAAAACTATAACAGATGCAAGCTTGTCCTGTTTGGTGGAGATGATATTTAATAAAATAAGTAGAAATCCACTAAAAGTTTTGTTTGGTTATCTTGCAATCCCGAGATAATCGTCTCCATGCTCCAAATCCATTTTAAAGCCATTTTTAAGGCATTTCGCGCATACATGAAATGAACACATTTTTCTCCAAAACTATAACAGATGCAAGCTTGTCCTGTTTGGTGGAGATGATATTTAATAAAATAAGTAGAAATCCACTAAAAGTTTTGTTTGGTTATCTTGCAATCCCGAGATAATCGTCTCCATGCTCCAAATCCATTTTAAAGCCATTTTTAAGGCATTTCGCGCATACATGAAATGAACACATTTTTCTCTAAAACTATAACAGATGCAAGCTTGTCCTGTTTGGTGGAGATGATATTTAATAAAATAAGTAGAAATCCACTAAAAGTTTTGTTTGGTTATCTTGCAATCCCGAGATAATCGTCTCCATGCTCCAAATCCATTTTAAAGCCATTTTTAAGGCATTTCGCGCATACATGAAATGAGCACATTTTTCTCCAAAACTATAACAGATGCAAGCTTGTCCTGTTTGCTGGAGATGATATTTAATAAAATAAGTAGAAATCCACTAAAAGTTTTGTTTGGTTATCTTGCAATCCCGAGATAATCGTCTCCATGCTCCAAATCCATTTTAAAGCCATTTTTAAGGCATTTCGCGCATACATGAAATGAACACATTTTTCTCCAAAACTATAACAGATGCAAGCTTGTCCTGTTTGGTGGAGATGATATTTAATAAAATAAGTAGAAATCCACTAAAAGTTTTGTTTGGTTATCTTGCAATCCCGAGATAATCGTCTCCATGCTCCAAATCCATTTTAAAGCCATTTTTAAGGCATTTCGCGCATACATGAAATGAACACATTTTTCTCCAAAACTATAACAGATGCAAGCTTGTCCTGTTTGGTGGAGATGATATTTAATAAAATAAGTAGAAATCCACTAAAAGTTTTGTTTGGTTATCTTGCAATCCCGAGATAATCGTCTCCATGCTCCAAATCCATTTTAAAGCCATTTTTAAGGCATTTCGCGCATACATGAAATGAACACATTTTTCTCCAAAACTATAACAGATGCAAGCTTGTCCTGTTTGGTGGAGATGATATTTAATAAAATAAGTAGAAATCCACTAAAAGTTTTGTTTGGTTATCTTGCAATCCCGAGATAATCGTCTCCATGCTCCAAATCCATTTTAAAGCCATTTTTAAGGCATTTCGCCTATAACAGATGCAGTTGTCCTGTTTGGTGGAGATATATTTAATAACAATAAGGTAGAAACACCCACTATAAAGTTTTTGTTGGTTATAATGGCAATCCCGACGATACTCTTCTCACCCATGCTCCCCGTCATCCATTTCTAAAGCCATTTTTAAGGACATTTAGCGCATATAATGAATGAAACACATTTTTCTCCAAAAACTCATAACAGACTGCAAGCTTGTCCCTTGTTTGGTGGAGATGATATTTAATAATAATAAGTAGAATCCCTCTAAAAGTTTTTGTTTGGTTATCCTTGCAATCCCGAGATTAAATCGTCCTCATGCTCCAAATCCATTTTTAAAGCTCATCTTTTAAGGCTTTTCGCGCATAGCATGAAAATGAAACTCTTTTTTCTCCCATAAACTATAACAGGAAGACAAGCTTGTCCTGTTTGGTGGAGATGATATTTAATAAAATAAGTAGAAATCCACTAAAAGTTTTGTTTGGTTATCTTGCAATCCCGAGATAATCGTCTCCATGCTCCAAATCCATTTTAAAGCCATTTTTAAGGCATTTCGCGCGATACATGAAATGAACACATTTTTCTCCAAAACTATAACAGATGCAAGCTTGTCCTGTTTGGTGGAGATGATATTTAATAAAATAAGTAGAAATCCACTAAAAGTTTTGTTTGGTTATCTTGCAATCCCGAGATAATCGTCTCCATGCTCCAAATCCATTTTAAAGCCATTTTTAAGGCATTTCGCGCATACATGAAATGAACACATTTTTCTCCAAAACTATAACAGATGCAAGCTTGTCCTGTTTGGTGGAGATGATATTTAATAAAATAAGTAGAAATCCACTAAAAGTTTTGTTTGGTTATCTTGCAATCCCGAGATAATCGTCTCCATGCTCCAAATCCATTTTAAAGCCATTTTTAAGGCATTTCGCGCATACATGAAATGAACACATTTTTCTCCAAAACTATAACAGATGCAAGCTTGTCCTGTTTGGTGGAGATGATATTTAATAAAATAAGTAGAAATCCACTAAAAGTTTTGTTTGGTTATCTTGCAATCCCGAGATAATCGTCTCCATGCTCCAAATCCATTTTAAAGCCATTTTTAAGGCATTTCGCGCATACATGAAATGAACACATTTTTCTCCAAAACTATAACAGATGCAAGCTTGTCCTGTTTGGTGGAGATGATATTTAATAAAATAAGTAGAAATCCACTAAAAGTTTTGTTTGGTTATCTTGCAATCCCGAGATAATCGTCTCCATGCTCCAAATCCATTTTAAAGCCATTTTTAAGGCATTTCGCGCATACATGAAATGAACACATTTTTCTCCAAAACTATAACAGATGCAAGCTTGTCCTGTTTGGTGGAGATGATATTTAATAAAATAAGTAGAAATCCACTAAAAGTTTTGTTTGGTTATCTTGCAATCCCGAGATAATCGTCTCCATGCTCCAAATCCATTTTAAAGCCATTTTTAAGGCATTTCGCGCATACATGAAATGAACACATTTTTCTCCAAAACTATAACAGATGCAAGCTTGTCCTGTTTGGTGGAGATGATATTTAATAAAATAAGTAGAAATCCACTAAAAGTTTTGTTTGGTTATCTTGCAATCCCGAGATAATCGTCTCCATGCTCCAAATCCATTTTAAAGCCATTTTTAAGGCATTTCGCGCATACATGAAATGAACACATTTTTCTCCAAAACTATAACAGATGCAAGCTTGTCCTGTTTGGTGGAGATGATATTTAATAAAATAAGTAGAAATCCACTAAAAGTTTTGTTTGGTTATCTTGCAATCCCGAGATAATCGTCTCCATGCTCCAAATCCATTTTAAAGCCATTTTTAAGGCATTTCGCGCATACATGAAATGAACACATTTTTCTCCAAAACTATAACAGATGCAAGCTTGTCCTGTTTGGTGGAGATGATATTTAATAAAATAAGTAGAAATCCACTAAAAGTTTTGTTTGGTTATCTTGCAATCCCGAGATAATCGTCTCCATGCTCCAAATCCATTTTAAAGCCATTTTTAAGGCATTTCGCGCATACATGAAATGAACACATTTTTCTCCAAAACTATAACAGATGCAAGCTTGTCCTGTTTGGTGGAGATGATATTTAATAAAATAAGTAGAAATCCACTAAAAGTTTTGTTTGGTTATCTTGCAATCCCGAGATAATCGTCTCCATGCTCCAAATCCATTTTAAAGCCATTTTTAAGGCATTTCGCGCATACATGAAATGAACACATTTTTCTCCAAAACTATAACAGATGCAAGCTTGTCCTGTTTGGTGGAGATGATATTTAATAAAATAAGTAGAAATCCACTAAAAGTTTTGTTTGGTTATCTTGCAATCCCGAGATAATCGTCTCCATGCTCCAAATCCATTTTAAAGCCATTTTTAAGGCATTTCGCGCATACATGAAATGAACACATTTTTCTCCAAAACTATAACAGATGCAAGCTTGTCCTGTTTGGTGGAGATGATATTTAATAAAATAAGTAGAAATCCACTAAAAGTTTTGTTTGGTTATCTTGCAATCCCGAGATAATCGTCTCCATGCTCCAAATCCATTTTAAAGCCATTTTTAAGGCATTTCGCGCATACATGAAATGAACACATTTTTCTCCAAAACTATAACAGATGCAAGCTTGTCCTGTTTGGTGGAGATGATATTTAATAAAATAAGTAGAAATCCACTAAAAGTTTTGTTTGGTTATCTTGCAATCCCGAGATAATCGTCTCCATGCTCCAAATCCATTTTAAAGCCATTTTTAAGGCATTTCGCGCATACATGAAATGAACACATTTTTCTCCAAAACTATAACAGATGCAAGCTTGTCCTGTTTGGTGGAGATGATATTTAATAAAATAAGTAGAAATCCACTAAAAGTTTTGTTTGGTTATCTTGCAATCCCGAGATAATCGTCTCCATGCTCCAAATCCATTTTAAAGCCATTTTTAAGGCATTTCGCGCATACATGAAATGAACACATTTTTCTCCAAAACTATAACAGATGCAAGCTTGTCCTGTTTGGTGGAGATGATATTTAATAAAATAAGTAGAAATCCACTAAAAGTTTTGTTTGGTTATCTTGCAATCCCGAGATAATCGTCTCCATGCTCCAAATCCATTTTAAAGCCATTTTTAAGGCATTTCGCGCATACATGAAATGAACACATTTTTCTCCAAAACTATAACAGATGCAAGCTTGTCCTGTTTGGTGGAGATGATATTTAATAAAATAAGTAGAAATCCACTAAAAGTTTTGTTTGGTTATCTTGCAATCCCGAGATAATCGTCTCCATGCTCCAAATCCATTTTAAAGCCATTTTTAAGGCATTTCGCGCATACATGAAATGAACACATTTTTCTCCAAAACTATAACAGATGCAAGCTTGTCCTGTTTGGTGGAGATGATATTTAATAAAATAAGTAGAAATCCACTAAAAGTTTTGTTTGGTTATCTTGCAATCCCGAGATAATCGTCTCCATGCTCCAAATCCATTTTAAAGCCATTTTTAAGGCATTTCGCGCATACATGAAATGAACACATTTTTCTCCAAAACTATAACAGATGCAAGCTTGTCCTGTTTGGTGGAGATGATATTTAATAAAATAAGTAGAAATCCACTAAAAGTTTTGTTTGGTTATCTTGCAATCCCGAGATAATCGTCTCCATGCTCCAAATCCATTTTAAAGCCATTTTTAAGGCATTTCGCGCATACATGAAATGAACACATTTTTCTCCAAAACTATAACAGATGCAAGCTTGTCCTGTTTGGTGGAGATGATATTTAATAAAATAAGTAGAAATCCACTAAAAGTTTTGTTTGGTTATCTTGCAATCCCGAGATAATCGTCTCCATGCTCCAAATCCATTTTAAAGCCATTTTTAAGGCATTTCGCGCATACATGAAATGAACACATTTTTCTCCAAAACTATAACAGATGCAAGCTTGTCCTGTTTGGTGGAGATGATATTTAATAAAATAAGTAGAAATCCACTAAAAGTTTTGTTTGGTTATCTTGCAATCCCGAGATAATCGTCTCCATGCTCCAAATCCATTTTAAAGCCATTTTTAAGGCATTTCGCGCATACATGAAATGAACACATTTTTCTCCAAAACTATAACAGATGCAAGCTTGTCCTGTTTGGTGGAGATGATATTTAATAAAATAAGTAGAAATCCACTAAAAGTTTTGTTTGGTTATCTTGCAATCCCGAGATAATCGTCTCCATGCTCCAAATCCATTTTAAAGCCATTTTTAAGGCATTTCGCGCATACATGAAATGAACACATTTTTCTCCAAAACTATAACAGATGCAAGCTTGTCCTGTTTGGTGGAGATGATATTTAATAAAATAAGTAGAAATCCACTAAAAGTTTTGTTTGGTTATCTTGCAATCCCGAGATAATCGTCTCCATGCTCCAAATCCATTTTAAAGCCATTTTTAAGGCATTTCGCGCATACATGAAATGAACACATTTTTCTCCAAAACTATAACAGATGCAAGCTTGTCCTGTTTGGTGGAGATGATATTTAATAAAATAAGTAGAAATCCACTAAAAGTTTTGTTTGGTTATCTTGCAATCCCGAGATAATCGTCTCCATGCTCCAAATCCATTTTAAAGCCATTTTTAAGGCATTTCGCGCATACATGAAATGAACACATTTTTCTCCAAAACTATAACAGATGCAAGCTTGTCCTGTTTGGTGGAGATGATATTTAATAAAATAAGTAGAAATCCACTAAAAGTTTTGTTTGGTTATCTTGCAATCCCGAGATAATCGTCTCCATGCTCCAAATCCATTTTAAAGCCATTTTTAAGGCATTTCGCGCATACATGAAATGAACACATTTTTCTCCAAAACTATAACAGATGCAAGCTTGTCCTGTTTGGTGGAGATGATATTTAATAAAATAAGTAGAAATCCACTAAAAGTTTTGTTTGGTTATCTTGCAATCCCGAGATAATCGTCTCCATGCTCCAAATCCATTTTAAAGCCATTTTTAAGGCATTTCGCGCATACATGAAATGAACACATTTTTCTCCAAAACTATAACAGATGCAAGCTTGTCCTGTTTGGTGGAGATGATATTTAATAAAATAAGTAGAAATCCACTAAAAGTTTTGTTTGGTTATCTTGCAATCCCGAGATAATCGTCTCCATGCTCCAAATCCATTTTAAAGCCATTTTTAAGGCATTTCGCGCATACATGAAATGAACACATTTTTCTCCAAAACTATAACAGATGCAAGCTTGTCCTGTTTGGTGGAGATGATATTTAATAAAATAAGTAGAAATCCACTAAAAGTTTTGTTTGGTTATCTTGCAATCCCGAGATAATCGTCTCCATGCTCCAAATCCATTTTAAAGCCATTTTTAAGGCATTTCGCGCATACATGAAATGAACACATTTTTCTCCAAAACTATAACAGATGCAAGCTTGTCCTGTTTGGTGGAGATGATATTTAATAAAATAAGTAGAAATCCACTAAAAGTTTTGTTTGGTTATCTTGCAATCCCGAGATAATCGTCTCCATGCTCCAAATCCATTTTAAAGCCATTTTTAAGGCATTTCGCGCATACATGAAATGAACACATTTTTCTCCAAAACTATAACAGATGCAAGCTTGTCCTGTTTGGTGGAGATGATATTTAATAAAATAAGTAGAAATCCACTAAAAGTTTTGTTTGGTTATCTTGCAATCCCGAGATAATCGTCTCCATGCTCCAAATCCATTTTAAAGCCATTTTTAAGGCATTTCGCGCATACATGAAATGAACACATTTTTCTCCAAAACTATAACAGATGCAAGCTTGTCCTGTTTGGTGGAGATGATATTTAATAAAATAAGTAGAAATCCACTAAAAGTTTTGTTTGGTTATCTTGCAATCCCGAGATAATCGTCTCCATGCTCCAAATCCATTTTAAAGCCATTTTTAAGGCATTTCGCGCATACATGAAATGAACACATTTTTCTCCAAAACTATAACAGATGCAAGCTTGTCCTGTTTGGTGGAGATGATATTTAATAAAATAAGTAGAAATCCACTAAAAGTTTTGTTTGGTTATCTTGCAATCCCGAGATAATCGTCTCCATGCTCCAAATCCATTTTAAAGCCATTTTTAAGGCATTTCGCGCATACATGAAATGAACACATTTTTCTCCAAAACTATAACAGATGCAAGCTTGTCCTGTTTGGTGGAGATGATATTTAATAAAATAAGTAGAAATCCACTAAAAGTTTTGTTTGGTTATCTTGCAATCCCGAGATAATCGTCTCCATGCTCCAAATCCATTTTAAAGCCATTTTTAAGGCATTTCGCGCATACATGAAATGAACACATTTTTCTCCAAAACTATAACAGATGCAAGCTTGTCCTGTTTGGTGGAGATGATATTTAATAAAATAAGTAGAAATCCACTAAAAGTTTTGTTTGGTTATCTTGCAATCCCGAGATAATCGTCTCCATGCTCCAAATCCATTTTAAAGCCATTTTTAAGGCATTTCGCGCATACATGAAATGAACACATTTTTCTCCAAAACTATAACAGATGCAAGCTTGTCCTGTTTGGTGGAGATGATATTTAATAAAATAAGTAGAAATCCACTAAAAGTTTTGTTTGGTTATCTTGCAATCCCGAGATAATCGTCTCCATGCTCCAAATCCATTTTAAAGCCATTTTTAAGGCATTTCGCGCATAGCATGAAATGAACACATTTTTCTCCAAAACTATAACAGATGCAAGCTTGTCCTGTTTGGTGGAGATGATATTTAATAAAATAAGTAGAAATCCACTAAAAGTTTTGTTTGGTTATCTTGCAATCCCGAGATAATCGTCTCCATGCTCCAAATCCATTTTAAAGCCATTTTTAAGGCATTTCGCGCATACATGAAATGAACACATTTTTCTCCAAAACTATAACAGATGCAAGCTTGTCCTGTTTGGTGGAGATGATATTTAATAAAATAAGTAGAAATCCACTAAAAGTTTTGTTTGGTTATCTTGCAATCCCGAGATAATCGTCTCCATGCTCCAAATCCATTTTAAAGCCATTTTTAAGGCATTTCGCGCATACATGAAATGAACACATTTTTCTCCAAAACTATAACAGATGCAAGCTTGTCCTGTTTGGTGGAGATGATATTTAATAAAATAAGTAGAAATCCACTAAAAGTTTTGTTTGGTTATCTTGCAATCCCGAGATAATCGTCTCCATGCTCCAAATCCATTTTAAAGCCATTTTTAAGGCATTTCGCGCATACATGAAATGAACACATTTTTCTCCAAAACTATAACAGATGCAAGCTTGTCCTGTTTGGTGGAGATGATATTTAATAAAATAAGTAGAAATCCACTAAAAGTTTTGTTTGGTTATCTTGCAATCCCGAGATAATCGTCTCCATGCTCCAAATCCATTTTAAAGCCATTTTTAAGGCATTTCGCGCATACATGAAATGAACACATTTTTCTCCAAAACTATAACAGATGCAAGCTTGTCCTGTTTGGTGGAGATGATATTTAATAAAATAAGTAGAAATCCACTAAAAGTTTTGTTTGGTTATCTTGCAATCCCGAGATAATCGTCTCCATGCTCCAAATCCATTTTAAAGCCATTTTTAAGGCATTTCGCGCATACATGAAATGAACACATTTTTCTCCAAAACTATAACAGATGCAAGCTTGTCCTGTTTGGTGGAGATGATATTTAATAAAATAAGTAGAAATCCACTAAAAGTTTTGTTTGGTTATCTTGCAATCCCGAGATAATCGTCTCCATGCTCCAAATCCATTTTAAAGCCATTTTTAAGGCATTTCGCGCATACATGAAATGAACACATTTTTCTCCAAAACTATAACAGATGCAAGCTTGTCCTGTTTGGTGGAGATGATATTTAATAAAATAAGTAGAAATCCACTAAAAGTTTTGTTTGGTTATCTTGCAATCCCGAGATAATCGTCTCCATGCTCCAAATCCATTTTAAAGCCATTTTTAAGGCATTTCGCGCATACATGAAATGAACACATTTTTCTCCAAAACTATAACAGATGCAAGCTTGTCCTGTTTGGTGGAGATGATATTTAATAAAATAAGTAGAAATCCACTAAAAGTTTTGTTTGGTTATCTTGCAATCCCGAGATAATCGTCTCCATGCTCCAAATCCATTTTAAAGCCATTTTTAAGGCATTTCGCGCATACATGAAATGAACACATTTTTCTCCAAAACTATAACAGATGCAAGCTTGTCCTGTTTGGTGGAGATGATATTTAATAAAATAAGTAGAAATCCACTAAAAGTTTTGTTTGGTTATCTTGCAATCCCGAGATAATCGTCTCCATGCTCCAAATCCATTTTAAAGCCATTTTTAAGGCATTTCGCGCATACATGAAATGAACACATTTTTCTCCAAAACTATAACAGATGCAAGCTTGTCCTGTTTGGTGGAGATGATATTTAATAAAATAAGTAGAAATCCACTAAAAGTTTTGTTTGGTTATCTTGCAATCCCGAGATAATCGTCTCCATGCTCCAAATCCATTTTAAAGCCATTTTTAAGGCATTTCGCGCATACATGAAATGAACACATTTTTCTCCAAAACTATAACAGATGCAAGCTTGTCCTGTTTGGTGGAGATGATATTTAATAAAATAAGTAGAAATCCACTAAAAGTTTTGTTTGGTTATCTTGCAATCCCGAGATAATCGTCTCCATGCTCCAAATCCATTTTAAAGCCATTTTTAAGGCATTTCGCGCATACATGAAATGAACACATTTTTCTCCAAAACTATAACAGATGCAAGCTTGTCCTGTTTGGTGGAGATGATATTTAATAAAATAAGTAGAAATCCACTAAAAGTTTTGTTTGGTTATCTTGCAATCCCGAGATAATCGTCTCCATGCTCCAAATCCATTTTAAAGCCATTTTTAAGGCATTTCGCGCATACATGAAATGAACACATTTTTCTCCAAAACTATAACAGATGCAAGCTTGTCCTGTTTGGTGGAGATGATATTTAATAAAATAAGTAGAAATCCACTAAAAGTTTTGTTTGGTTATCTTGCAATCCCGAGATAATCGTCTCCATGCTCCAAATCCATTTTAAAGCCATTTTTAAGGCATTTCGCGCATACATGAAATGAACACATTTTTCTCCAAAACTATAACAGATGCAAGCTTGTCCTGTTTGGTGGAGATGATATTTAATAAAATAAGTAGAAATCCACTAAAAGTTTTGTTTGGTTATCTTGCAATCCCGAGATAATCGTCTCCATGCTCCAAATCCATTTTAAAGCCATTTTTAAGGCATTTCGCGCATACATGAAATGAACACATTTTTCTCCAAAACTATAACAGATGCAAGCTTGTCCTGTTTGGTGGAGATGATATTTAATAAAATAAGTAGAAATCCACTAAAAGTTTTGTTTGGTTATCTTGCAATCCCGAGATAATCGTCTCCATGCTCCAAATCCATTTTAAAGCCATTTTTAAGGCATTTCGCGCATACATGAAATGAACACATTTTTCTCCAAAACTATAACAGATGCAAGCTTGTCCTGTTTGGTGGAGATGATATTTAATAAAATAAGTAGAAATCCACTAAAAGTTTTGTTTGGTTATCTTGCAATCCCGAGATAATCGTCTCCATGCTCCAAATCCATTTTAAAGCCATTTTTAAGGCATTTCGCGCATACATGAAATGAACACATTTTTCTCCAAAACTATAACAGATGCAAGCTTGTCCTGTTTGGTGGAGATGATATTTAATAAAATAAGTAGAAATCCACTAAAAGTTTTGTTTGGTTATCTTGCAATCCCGAGATAATCGTCTCCATGCTCCAAATCCATTTTAAAGCCATTTTTAAGGCATTTCGCGCATACATGAAATGAACACATTTTTCTCCAAAACTATAACAGATGCAAGCTTGTCCTGTTTGGTGGAGATGATATTTAATAAAATAAGTAGAAATCCACTAAAAGTTTTGTTTGGTTATCTTGCAATCCCGAGATAATCGTCTCCATGCTCCAAATCCATTTTAAAGCCATTTTTAAGGCATTTCGCGCATACATGAAATGAACACATTTTTCTCCAAAACTATAACAGATGCAAGCTTGTCCTGTTTGGTGGAGATGATATTTAATAAAATAAGTAGAAATCCACTAAAAGTTTTGTTTGGTTATCTTGCAATCCCGAGATAATCGTCTCCATGCTCCAAATCCATTTTAAAGCCATTTTTAAGGCATTTCGCGCATACATGAAATGAACACATTTTTCTCCAAAACTATAACAGATGCAAGCTTGTCCTGTTTGGTGGAGATGATATTTAATAAAATAAGTAGAAATCCACTAAAAGTTTTGTTTGGTTATCTTGCAATCCCGAGATAATCGTCTCCATGCTCCAAATCCATTTTAAAGCCATTTTTA
Organism: Anomaloglossus baeobatrachus; assembly: GCF_048569485.1. Classification (NCBI taxonomy): domain Eukaryota; kingdom Metazoa; phylum Chordata; class Amphibia; order Anura; family Aromobatidae; genus Anomaloglossus; species Anomaloglossus baeobatrachus. The sequence continues at coordinate 99,134 of NW_027445120.1, read as the reverse complement.
AGGCATTTCGCGCATACATGAAATGAACACATTTTTCTCCAAAACTATAACAGATGCAAGCTTGTCCTGTTTGGTGGAGATGATATTTAATAAAATAAGTAGAAATCCACTAAAAGTTTTGTTTGGTTATCTTGCAATCCCGAGATAATCGTCTCCATGCTCCAAATCCATTTTAAAGCCATTTTTAAGGCATTTCGCGCATACATGAAATGAACACATTTTTCTCCAAAACTATAACAGATGCAAGCTTGTCCTGTTTGGTGGAGATGATATTTAATAAAATAAGTAGAAATCCACTAAAAGTTTTGTTTGGTTATCTTGCAATCCCGAGATAATCGTCTCCATGCTCCAAATCCATTTTAAAGCCATTTTTAAGGCATTTCGCGCATACATGAAATGAACACATTTTTCTCCAAAACTATAACAGATGCAAGCTTGTCCTGTTTGGTGGAGATGATATTTAATAAAATAAGTAGAAATCCACTAAAAGTTTTGTTTGGTTATCTTGCAATCCCGAGATAATCGTCTCCATGCTCCAAATCCATTTTAAAGCCATTTTTAAGGCATTTCGCGCATACATGAAATGAACACATTTTTCTCCAAAACTATAACAGATGCAAGCTTGTCCTGTTTGGTGGAGATGATATTTAATAAAATAAGTAGAAATCCACTAAAAGTTTTGTTTGGTTATCTTGCAATCCCGAGATAATCGTCTCCATGCTCCAAATCCATTTTAAAGCCATTTTTAAGGCATTTCGCGCATACATGAAATGAACACATTTTTCTCCAAAACTATAACAGATGCAAGCTTGTCCTGTTTGGTGGAGATGATATTTAATAAAATAAGTAGAAATCCACTAAAAGTTTTGTTTGGTTATCTTGCAATCCCGAGATAATCGTCTCCATGCTCCAAATCCATTTTAAAGCCATTTTTAAGGCATTTCGCGCATACATGAAATGAACACATTTTTCTCCAAAACTATAACAGATGCAAGCTTGTCCTGTTTGGTGGAGATGATATTTAATAAAATAAGTAGAAATCCACTAAAAGTTTTGTTTGGTTATCTTGCAATCCCGAGATAATCGTCTCCATGCTCCAAATCCATTTTAAAGCCATTTTTAAGGCATTTCGCGCATACATGAAATGAACACATTTTTCTCCAAAACTATAACAGATGCAAGCTTGTCCTGTTTGGTGGAGATGATATTTAATAAAATAAGTAGAAATCCACTAAAAGTTTTGTTTGGTTATCTTGCAATCCCGAGATAATCGTCTCCATGCTCCAAATCCATTTTAAAGCCATTTTTAAGGCATTTCGCGCATACATGAAATGAACACATTTTTCTCCAAAACTATAACAGATGCAAGCTTGTCCTGTTTGGTGGAGATGATATTTAATAAAATAAGTAGAAATCCACTAAAAGTTTTGTTTGGTTATCTTGCAATCCCGAGATAATCGTCTCCATGCTCCAAATCCATTTTAAAGCCATTTTTAAGGCATTTCGCGCATACATGAAATGAACACATTTTTCTCCAAAACTATAACAGATGCAAGCTTGTCCTGTTTGGTGGAGATGATATTTAATAAAATAAGTAGAAATCCACTAAAAGTTTTGTTTGGTTATCTTGCAATCCCGAGATAATCGTCTCCATGCTCCAAATCCATTTTAAAGCCATTTTTAAGGCATTTCGCGCATACATGAAATGAACACATTTTTCTCCAAAACTATAACAGATGCAAGCTTGTCCTGTTTGGTGGAGATGATATTTAATAAAATAAGTAGAAATCCACTAAAAGTTTTGTTTGGTTATCTTGCAATCCCGAGATAATCGTCTCCATGCTCCAAATCCATTTTAAAGCCATTTTTAAGGCATTTCGCGCATACATGAAATGAACACATTTTTCTCCAAAACTATAACAGATGCAAGCTTGTCCTGTTTGGTGGAGATGATATTTAATAAAATAAGTAGAAATCCACTAAAAGTTTTGTTTGGTTATCTTGCAATCCCGAGATAATCGTCTCCATGCTCCAAATCCATTTTAAAGCCATTTTTAAGGCATTTCGCGCATACATGAAATGAACACATTTTTCTCCAAAACTATAACAGATGCAAGCTTGTCCTGTTTGGTGGAGATGATATTTAATAAAATAAGTAGAAATCCACTAAAAGTTTTGTTTGGTTATCTTGCAATCCCGAGATAATCGTCTCCATGCTCCAAATCCATTTTAAAGCCATTTTTAAGGCATTTCGCGCATACATGAAATGAACACATTTTTCTCCAAAACTATAACAGATGCAAGCTTGTCCTGTTTGGTGGAGATGATATTTAATAAAATAAGTAGAAATCCACTAAAAGTTTTGTTTGGTTATCTTGCAATCCCGAGATAATCGTCTCCATGCTCCAAATCCATTTTAAAGCCATTTTTAAGGCATTTCGCGCATACATGAAATGAACACATTTTTCTCCAAAACTATAACAGATGCAAGCTTGTCCTGTTTGGTGGAGATGATATTTAATAAAATAAGTAGAAATCCACTAAAAGTTTTGTTTGGTTATCTTGCAATCCCGAGATAATCGTCTCCATGCTCCAAATCCATTTTAAAGCCATTTTTAAGGCATTTCGCGCATACATGAAATGAACACATTTTTCTCCAAAACTATAACAGATGCAAGCTTGTCCTGTTTGGTGGAGATGATATTTAATAAAATAAGTAGAAATCCACTAAAAGTTTTGTTTGGTTATCTTGCAATCCCGAGATAATCGTCTCCATGCTCCAAATCCATTTTAAAGCCATTTTTAAGGCATTTCGCGCATACATGAAATGAACACATTTTTCTCCAAAACTATAACAGATGCAAGCTTGTCCTGTTTGGTGGAGATGATATTTAATAAAATAAGTAGAAATCCACTAAAAGTTTTGTTTGGTTATCTTGCAATCCCGAGATAATCGTCTCCATGCTCCAAATCCATTTTAAAGCCATTTTTAAGGCATTTCGCGCATACATGAAATGAACACATTTTTCTCCAAAACTATAACAGATGCAAGCTTGTCCTGTTTGGTGGAGATGATATTTAATAAAATAAGTAGAAATCCACTAAAAGTTTTGTTTGGTTATCTTGCAATCCCGAGATAATCGTCTCCATGCTCCAAATCCATTTTAAAGCCATTTTTAAGGCATTTCGCGCATACATGAAATGAACACATTTTTCTCCAAAACTATAACAGATGCAAGCTTGTCCTGTTTGGTGGAGATGATATTTAATAAAATAAGTAGAAATCCACTAAAAGTTTTGTTTGGTTATCTTGCAATCCCGAGATAATCGTCTCCATGCTCCAAATCCATTTTAAAGCCATTTTTAAGGCATTTCGCGCATACATGAAATGAACACATTTTTCTCCAAAACTATAACAGATGCAAGCTTGTCCTGTTTGGTGGAGATGATATTTAATAAAATAAGTAGAAATCCACTAAAAGTTTTGTTTGGTTATCTTGCAATCCCGAGATAATCGTCTCCATGCTCCAAATCCATTTTAAAGCCATTTTTAAGGCATTTCGCGCATACATGAAATGAACACATTTTTCTCCAAAACTATAACAGATGCAAGCTTGTCCTGTTTGGTGGAGATGATATTTAATAAAATAAGTAGAAATCCACTAAAAGTTTTGTTTGGTTATCTTGCAATCCCGAGATAATCGTCTCCATGCTCCAAATCCATTTTAAAGCCATTTTTAAGGCATTTCGCGCATACATGAAATGAACACATTTTTCTCCAAAACTATAACAGATGCAAGCTTGTCCTGTTTGGTGGAGATGATATTTAATAAAATAAGTAGAAATCCACTAAAAGTTTTGTTTGGTTATCTTGCAATCCCGAGATAATCGTCTCCATGCTCCAAATCCATTTTAAAGCCATTTTTAAGGCATTTCGCGCATACATGAAATGAACACATTTTTCTCCAAAACTATAACAGATGCAAGCTTGTCCTGTTTGGTGGAGATGATATTTAATAAAATAAGTAGAAATCCACTAAAAGTTTTGTTTGGTTATCTTGCAATCCCGAGATAATCGTCTCCATGCTCCAAATCCATTTTAAAGCCATTTTTAAGGCATTTCGCGCATACATGAAATGAACACATTTTTCTCCAAAACTATAACAGATGCAAGCTTGTCCTGTTTGGTGGAGATGATATTTAATAAAATAAGTAGAAATCCACTAAAAGTTTTGTTTGGTTATCTTGCAATCCCGAGATAATCGTCTCCATGCTCCAAATCCATTTTAAAGCCATTTTTAAGGCATTTCGCGCATACATGAAATGAACACATTTTTCTCCAAAACTATAACAGATGCAAGCTTGTCCTGTTTGGTGGAGATGATATTTAATAAAATAAGTAGAAATCCACTAAAAGTTTTGTTTGGTTATCTTGCAATCCCGAGATAATCGTCTCCATGCTCCAAATCCATTTTAAAGCCATTTTTAAGGCATTTCGCGCATACATGAAATGAACACATTTTTCTCCAAAACTATAACAGATGCAAGCTTGTCCTGTTTGGTGGAGATGATATTTAATAAAATAAGTAGAAATCCACTAAAAGTTTTGTTTGGTTATCTTGCAATCCCGAGATAATCGTCTCCATGCTCCAAATCCATTTTAAAGCCATTTTTAAGGCATTTCGCGCATACATGAAATGAACACATTTTTCTCCAAAACTATAACAGATGCAAGCTTGTCCTGTTTGGTGGAGATGATATTTAATAAAATAAGTAGAAATCCACTAAAAGTTTTGTTTGGTTATCTTGCAATCCCGAGATAATCGTCTCCATGCTCCAAATCCATTTTAAAGCCATTTTTAAGGCATTTCGCGCATACATGAAATGAACACATTTTTCTCCAAAACTATAACAGATGCAAGCTTGTCCTGTTTGGTGGAGATGATATTTAATAAAATAAGTAGAAATCCACTAAAAGTTTTGTTTGGTTATCTTGCAATCCCGAGATAATCGTCTCCATGCTCCAAATCCATTTTAAAGCCATTTTTAAGGCATTTCGCGCATACATGAAATGAACACATTTTTCTCCAAAACTATAACAGATGCAAGCTTGTCCTGTTTGGTGGAGATGATATTTAATAAAATAAGTAGAAATCCACTAAAAGTTTTGTTTGGTTATCTTGCAATCCCGAGATAATCGTCTCCATGCTCCAAATCCATTTTAAAGCCATTTTTAAGGCATTTCGCGCATACATGAAATGAACACATTTTTCTCCAAAACTATAACAGATGCAAGCTTGTCCTGTTTGGTGGAGATGATATTTAATAAAATAAGTAGAAATCCACTAAAAGTTTTGTTTGGTTATCTTGCAATCCCGAGATAATCGTCTCCATGCTCCAAATCCATTTTAAAGCCATTTTTAAGGCATTTCGCGCATACATGAAATGAACACATTTTTCTCCAAAACTATAACAGATGCAAGCTTGTCCTGTTTGGTGGAGATGATATTTAATAAAATAAGTAGAAATCCACTAAAAGTTTTGTTTGGTTATCTTGCAATCCCGAGATAATCGTCTCCATGCTCCAAATCCATTTTAAAGCCATTTTTAAGGCATTTCGCGCATACATGAAATGAACACATTTTTCTCCAAAACTATAACAGATGCAAGCTTGTCCTGTTTGGTGGAGATGATATTTAATAAAATAAGTAGAAATCCACTAAAAGTTTTGTTTGGTTATCTTGCAATCCCGAGATAATCGTCTCCATGCTCCAAATCCATTTTAAAGCCATTTTTAAGGCATTTCGCGCATACATGAAATGAACACATTTTTCTCCAAAACTATAACAGATGCAAGCTTGTCCTGTTTGGTGGAGATGATATTTAATAAAATAAGTAGAAATCCACTAAAAGTTTTGTTTGGTTATCTTGCAATCCCGAGATAATCGTCTCCATGCTCCAAATCCATTTTAAAGCCATTTTTAAGGCATTTCGCGCATACATGAAATGAACACATTTTTCTCCAAAACTATAACAGATGCAAGCTTGTCCTGTTTGGTGGAGATGATATTTAATAAAATAAGTAGAAATCCACTAAAAGTTTTGTTTGGTTATCTTGCAATCCCGAGATAATCGTCTCCATGCTCCAAATCCATTTTAAAGCCATTTTTAAGGCATTTCGCGCATACATGAAATGAACACATTTTTCTCCAAAACTATAACAGATGCAAGCTTGTCCTGTTTGGTGGAGATGATATTTAATAAAATAAGTAGAAATCCACTAAAAGTTTTGTTTGGTTATCTTGCAATCCCGAGATAATCGTCTCCATGCTCCAAATCCATTTTAAAGCCATTTTTAAGGCATTTCGCGCATACATGAAATGAACACATTTTTCTCCAAAACTATAACAGATGCAAGCTTGTCCTGTTTGGTGGAGATGATATTTAATAAAATAAGTAGAAATCCACTAAAAGTTTTGTTTGGTTATCTTGCAATCCCGAGATAATCGTCTCCATGCTCCAAATCCATTTTAAAGCCATTTTTAAGGCATTTCGCGCATACATGAAATGAACACATTTTTCTCCAAAACTATAACAGATGCAAGCTTGTCCTGTTTGGTGGAGATGATATTTAATAAAATAAGTAGAAATCCACTAAAAGTTTTGTTTGGTTATCTTGCAATCCCGAGATAATCGTCTCCATGCTCCAAATCCATTTTAAAGCCATTTTTAAGGCATTTCGCGCATACATGAAATGAACACATTTTTCTCCAAAACTATAACAGATGCAAGCTTGTCCTGTTTGGTGGAGATGATATTTAATAAAATAAGTAGAAATCCACTAAAAGTTTTGTTTGGTTATCTTGCAATCCCGAGATAATCGTCTCCATGCTCCAAATCCATTTTAAAGCCATTTTTAAGGCATTTCGCGCATACATGAAATGAACACATTTTTCTCCAAAACTATAACAGATGCAAGCTTGTCCTGTTTGGTGGAGATGATATTTAATAAAATAAGTAGAAATCCACTAAAAGTTTTGTTTGGTTATCTTGCAATCCCGAGATAATCGTCTCCATGCTCCAAATCCATTTTAAAGCCATTTTTAAGGCATTTCGCGCATACATGAAATGAACACATTTTTCTCCAAAACTATAACAGATGCAAGCTTGTCCTGTTTGGTGGAGATGATATTTAATAAAATAAGTAGAAATCCACTAAAAGTTTTGTTTGGTTATCTTGCAATCCCGAGATAATCGTCTCCATGCTCCAAATCCATTTTAAAGCCATTTTTAAGGCATTTCGCGCATACATGAAATGAACACATTTTTCTCCAAAACTATAACAGATGCAAGCTTGTCCTGTTTGGTGGAGATGATATTTAATAAAATAAGTAGAAATCCACTAAAAGTTTTGTTTGGTTATCTTGCAATCCCGAGATAATCGTCTCCATGCTCCAAATCCATTTTAAAGCCATTTTTAAGGCATTTCGCGCATACATGAAATGAACACATTTTTCTCCAAAACTATAACAGATGCAAGCTTGTCCTGTTTGGTGGAGATGATATTTAATAAAATAAGTAGAAATCCACTAAAAGTTTTGTTTGGTTATCTTGCAATCCCGAGATAATCGTCTCCATGCTCCAAATCCATTTTAAAGCCATTTTTAAGGCATTTCGCGCATACATGAAATGAACACATTTTTCTCCAAAACTATAACAGATGCAAGCTTGTCCTGTTTGGTGGAGATGATATTTAATAAAATAAGTAGAAATCCACTAAAAGTTTTGTTTGGTTATCTTGCAATCCCGAGATAATCGTCTCCATGCTCCAAATCCATTTTAAAGCCATTTTTAAGGCATTTCGCGCATACATGAAATGAACACATTTTTCTCCAAAACTATAACAGATGCAAGCTTGTCCTGTTTGGTGGAGATGATATTTAATAAAATAAGTAGAAATCCACTAAAAGTTTTGTTTGGTTATCTTGCAATCCCGAGATAATCGTCTCCATGCTCCAAATCCATTTTAAAGCCATTTTTAAGGCATTTCGCGCATACATGAAATGAACACATTTTTCTCCAAAACTATAACAGATGCAAGCTTGTCCTGTTTGGTGGAGATGATATTTAATAAAATAAGTAGAAATCCACTAAAAGTTTTGTTTGGTTATCTTGCAATCCCGAGATAATCGTCTCCATGCTCCAAATCCATTTTAAAGCCATTTTTAAGGCATTTCGCGCATACATGAAATGAACACATTTTTCTCCAAAACTATAACAGATGCAAGCTTGTCCTGTTTGGTGGAGATGATATTTAATAAAATAAGTAGAAATCCACTAAAAGTTTTGTTTGGTTATCTTGCAATCCCGAGATAATCGTCTCCATGCTCCAAATCCATTTTAAAGCCATTTTTAAGGCATTTCGCGCATACATGAAATGAACACATTTTTCTCCAAAACTATAACAGATGCAAGCTTGTCCTGTTTGGTGGAGATGATATTTAATAAAATAAGTAGAAATCCACTAAAAGTTTTGTTTGGTTATCTTGCAATCCCGAGATAATCGTCTCCATGCTCCAAATCCATTTTAAAGCCATTTTTAAGGCATTTCGCGCATACATGAAATGAACACATTTTTCTCCAAAACTATAACAGATGCAAGCTTGTCCTGTTTGGTGGAGATGATATTTAATAAAATAAGTAGAAATCCACTAAAAGTTTTGTTTGGTTATCTTGCAATCCCGAGATAATCGTCTCCATGCTCCAAATCCATTTTAAAGCCATTTTTAAGGCATTTCGCGCATACATGAAATGAACACATTTTTCTCCAAAACTATAACAGATGCAAGCTTGTCCTGTTTGGTGGAGATGATATTTAATAAAATAAGTAGAAATCCACTAAAAGTTTTGTTTGGTTATCTTGCAATCCCGAGATAATCGTCTCCATGCTCCAAATCCATTTTAAAGCCATTTTTAAGGCATTTCGCGCATACATGAAATGAACACATTTTTCTCCAAAACTATAACAGATGCAAGCTTGTCCTGTTTGGTGGAGATGATATTTAATAAAATAAGTAGAAATCCACTAAAAGTTTTGTTTGGTTATCTTGCAATCCCGAGATAATCGTCTCCATGCTCCAAATCCATTTTAAAGCCATTTTTAAGGCATTTCGCGCATACATGAAATGAACACATTTTTCTCCAAAACTATAACAGATGCAAGCTTGTCCTGTTTGGTGGAGATGATATTTAATAAAATAAGTAGAAATCCACTAAAAGTTTTGTTTGGTTATCTTGCAATCCCGAGATAATCGTCTCCATGCTCCAAATCCATTTTAAAGCCATTTTTAAGGCATTTCGCGCATACATGAAATGAACACATTTTTCTCCAAAACTATAACAGATGCAAGCTTGTCCTGTTTGGTGGAGATGATATTTAATAAAATAAGTAGAAATCCACTAAAAGTTTTGTTTGGTTATCTTGCAATCCCGAGATAATCGTCTCCATGCTCCAAATCCATTTTAAAGCCATTTTTAAGGCATTTCGCGCATACATGAAATGAACACATTTTTCTCCAAAACTATAACAGATGCAAGCTTGTCCTGTTTGGTGGAGATGATATTTAATAAAATAAGTAGAAATCCACTAAAAGTTTTGTTTGGTTATCTTGCAATCCCGAGATAATCGTCTCCATGCTCCAAATCCATTTTAAAGCCATTTTTAAGGCATTTCGCGCATACATGAAATGAACACATTTTTCTCCAAAACTATAACAGATGCAAGCTTGTCCTGTTTGGTGGAGATGATATTTAATAAAATAAGTAGAAATCCACTAAAAGTTTTGTTTGGTTATCTTGCAATCCCGAGATAATCGTCTCCATGCTCCAAATCCATTTTAAAGCCATTTTTAAGGCATTTCGCGCATACATGAAATGAACACATTTTTCTCCAAAACTATAACAGATGCAAGCTTGTCCTGTTTGGTGGAGATGATATTTAATAAAATAAGTAGAAATCCACTAAAAGTTTTGTTTGGTTATCTTGCAATCCCGAGATAATCGTCTCCATGCTCCAAATCCATTTTAAAGCCATTTTTAAGGCATTTCGCGCATACATGAAATGAACACATTTTTCTCCAAAACTATAACAGATGCAAGCTTGTCCTGTTTGGTGGAGATGATATTTAATAAAATAAGTAGAAATCCACTAAAAGTTTTGTTTGGTTATCTTGCAATCCCGAGATAATCGTCTCCATGCTCCAAATCCATTTTAAAGCCATTTTTAAGGCATTTCGCGCATACATGAAATGAACACATTTTTCTCCAAAACTATAACAGATGCAAGCTTGTCCTGTTTGGTGGAGATGATATTTAATAAAATAAGTAGAAATCCACTAAAAGTTTTGTTTGGTTATCTTGCAATCCCGAGATAATCGTCTCCATGCTCCAAATCCATTTTAAAGCCATTTTTAAGGCATTTCGCGCATACATGAAATGAACACATTTTTCTCCAAAACTATAACAGATGCAAGCTTGTCCTGTTTGGTGGAGATGATATTTAATAAAATAAGTAGAAATCCACTAAAAGTTTTGTTTGGTTATCTTGCAATCCCGAGATAATCGTCTCCATGCTCCAAATCCATTTTAAAGCCATTTTTAAGGCATTTCGCGCATACATGAAATGAACACATTTTTCTCCAAAACTATAACAGATGCAAGCTTGTCCTGTTTGGTGGAGATGATATTTAATAAAATAAGTAGAAATCCACTAAAAGTTTTGTTTGGTTATCTTGCAATCCCGAGATAATCGTCTCCATGCTCCAAATCCATTTTAAAGCCATTTTTAAGGCATTTCGCGCATACATGAAATGAACACATTTTTCTCCAAAACTATAACAGATGCAAGCTTGTCCTGTTTGGTGGAGATGATATTTAATAAAATAAGTAGAAATCCACTAAAAGTTTTGTTTGGTTATCTTGCAATCCCGAGATAATCGTCTCCATGCTCCAAATCCATTTTAAAGCCATTTTTAAGGCATTTCGCGCATACATGAAATGAACACATTTTTCTCCAAAACTATAACAGATGCAAGCTTGTCCTGTTTGGTGGAGATGATATTTAATAAAATAAGTAGAAATCCACTAAAAGTTTTGTTTGGTTATCTTGCAATCCCGAGATAATCGTCTCCATGCTCCAAATCCATTTTAAAGCCATTTTTAAGGCATTTCGCGCATACATGAAATGAACACATTTTTCTCCAAAACTATAACAGATGCAAGCTTGTCCTGTTTGGTGGAGATGATATTTAATAAAATAAGTAGAAATCCACTAAAAGTTTTGTTTGGTTATCTTGCAATCCCGAGATAATCGTCTCCATGCTCCAAATCCATTTTAAAGCCATTTTTAAGGCATTTCGCGCATACATGAAATGAACACATTTTTCTCCAAAACTATAACAGATGCAAGCTTGTCCTGTTTGGTGGAGATGATATTTAATAAAATAAGTAGAAATCCACTAAAAGTTTTGTTTGGTTATCTTGCAATCCCGAGATAATCGTCTCCATGCTCCAAATCCATTTTAAAGCCATTTTTAAGGCATTTCGCGCATACATGAAATGAACACATTTTTCTCCAAAACTATAACAGATGCAAGCTTGTCCTGTTTGGTGGAGATGATATTTAATAAAATAAGTAGAAATCCACTAAAAGTTTTGTTTGGTTATCTTGCAATCCCGAGATAATCGTCTCCATGCTCCAAATCCATTTTAAAGCCATTTTTAAGGCATTTCGCGCATACATGAAATGAACACATTTTTCTCCAAAACTATAACAGATGCAAGCTTGTCCTGTTTGGTGGAGATGATATTTAATAAAATAAGTAGAAATCCACTAAAAGTTTTGTTTGGTTATCTTGCAATCCCGAGATAATCGTCTCCATGCTCCAAATCCATTTTAAAGCCATTTTTAAGGCATTTCGCGCATACATGAAATGAACACATTTTTCTCCAAAACTATAACAGATGCAAGCTTGTCCTGTTTGGTGGAGATGATATTTAATAAAATAAGTAGAAATCCACTAAAAGTTTTGTTTGGTTATCTTGCAATCCCGAGATAATCGTCTCCATGCTCCAAATCCATTTTAAAGCCATTTTTAAGGCATTTCGCGCATACATGAAATGAACACATTTTTCTCCAAAACTATAACAGATGCAAGCTTGTCCTGTTTGGTGGAGATGATATTTAATAAAATAAGTAGAAATCCACTAAAAGTTTTGTTTGGTTATCTTGCAATCCCGAGATAATCGTCTCCATGCTCCAAATCCATTTTAAAGCCATTTTTAAGGCATTTCGCGCATACATGAAATGAACACATTTTTCTCCAAAACTATAACAGATGCAAGCTTGTCCTGTTTGGTGGAGATGATATTTAATAAAATAAGTAGAAATCCACTAAAAGTTTTGTTTGGTTATCTTGCAATCCCGAGATAATCGTCTCCATGCTCCAAATCCATTTTAAAGCCATTTTTAAGGCATTTCGCGCATACATGAAATGAACACATTTTTCTCCAAAACTATAACAGATGCAAGCTTGTCCTGTTTGGTGGAGATGATATTTAATAAAATAAGTAGAAATCCACTAAAAGTTTTGTTTGGTTATCTTGCAATCCCGAGATAATCGTCTCCATGCTCCAAATCCATTTTAAAGCCATTTTTAAGGCATTTCGCGCATACATGAAATGAACACATTTTTCTCCAAAACTATAACAGATGCAAGCTTGTCCTGTTTGGTGGAGATGATATTTAATAAAATAAGTAGAAATCCACTAAAAGTTTTGTTTGGTTATCTTGCAATCCCGAGATAATCGTCTCCATGCTCCAAATCCATTTTAAAGCCATTTTTAAGGCATTTCGCGCATACATGAAATGAACACATTTTTCTCCAAAACTATAACAGATGCAAGCTTGTCCTGTTTGGTGGAGATGATATTTAATAAAATAAGTAGAAATCCACTAAAAGTTTTGTTTGGTTATCTTGCAATCCCGAGATAATCGTCTCCATGCTCCAAATCCATTTTAAAGCCATTTTTAAGGCATTTCGCGCATACATGAAATGAACACATTTTTCTCCAAAACTATAACAGATGCAAGCTTGTCCTGTTTGGTGGAGATGATATTTAATAAAATAAGTAGAAATCCACTAAAAGTTTTGTTTGGTTATCTTGCAATCCCGAGATAATCGTCTCCATGCTCCAAATCCATTTTAAAGCCATTTTTAAGGCATTTCGCGCATACATGAAATGAACACATTTTTCTCCAAAACTATAACAGATGCAAGCTTGTCCTGTTTGGTGGAGATGATATTTAATAAAATAAGTAGAAATCCACTAAAAGTTTTGTTTGGTTATCTTGCAATCCCGAGATAATCGTCTCCATGCTCCAAATCCATTTTAAAGCCATTTTTAAGGCATTTCGCGCATACATGAAATGAACACATTTTTCTCCAAAACTATAACAGATGCAAGCTTGTCCTGTTTGGTGGAGATGATATTTAATAAAATAAGTAGAAATCCACTAAAAGTTTTGTTTGGTTATCTTGCAATCCCGAGATAATCGTCTCCATGCTCCAAATCCATTTTAAAGCCATTTTTAAGGCATTTCGCGCATACATGAAATGAACACATTTTTCTCCAAAACTATAACAGATGCAAGCTTGTCCTGTTTGGTGGAGATGATATTTAATAAAATAAGTAGAAATCCACTAAAAGTTTTGTTTGGTTATCTTGCAATCCCGAGATAATCGTCTCCATGCTCCAAATCCATTTTAAAGCCATTTTTAAGGCATTTCGCGCATACATGAAATGAACACATTTTTCTCCAAAACTATAACAGATGCAAGCTTGTCCTGTTTGGTGGAGATGATATTTAATAAAATAAGTAGAAATCCACTAAAAGTTTTGTTTGGTTATCTTGCAATCCCGAGATAATCGTCTCCATGCTCCAAATCCATTTTAAAGCCATTTTTAAGGCATTTCGCGCATACATGAAATGAACACATTTTTCTCCAAAACTATAACAGATGCAAGCTTGTCCTGTTTGGTGGAGATGATATTTAATAAAATAAGTAGAAATCCACTAAAAGTTTTGTTTGGTTATCTTGCAATCCCGAGATAATCGTCTCCATGCTCCAAATCCATTTTAAAGCCATTTTTAAGGCATTTCGCGCATACATGAAATGAACACATTTTTCTCCAAAACTATAACAGATGCAAGCTTGTCCTGTTTGGTGGAGATGATATTTAATAAAATAAGTAGAAATCCACTAAAAGTTTTGTTTGGTTATCTTGCAATCCCGAGATAATCGTCTCCATGCTCCAAATCCATTTTAAAGCCATTTTTAAGGCATTTCGCGCATACATGAAATGAACACATTTTTCTCCAAAACTATAACAGATGCAAGCTTGTCCTGTTTGGTGGAGATGATATTTAATAAAATAAGTAGAAATCCACTAAAAGTTTTGTTTGGTTATCTTGCAATCCCGAGATAATCGTCTCCATGCTCCAAATCCATTTTAAAGCCATTTTTAAGGCATTTCGCGCATACATGAAATGAACACATTTTTCTCCAAAACTATAACAGATGCAAGCTTGTCCTGTTTGGTGGAGATGATATTTAATAAAATAAGTAGAAATCCACTAAAAGTTTTGTTTGGTTATCTTGCAATCCCGAGATAATCGTCTCCATGCTCCAAATCCATTTTAAAGCCATTTTTAAGGCATTTCGCGCATACATGAAATGAACACATTTTTCTCCAAAACTATAACAGATGCAAGCTTGTCCTGTTTGGTGGAGATGATATTTAATAAAATAAGTAGAAATCCACTAAAAGTTTTGTTTGGTTATCTTGCAATCCCGAGATAATCGTCTCCATGCTCCAAATCCATTTTAAAGCCATTTTTAAGGCATTTCGCGCATACATGAAATGAACACATTTTTCTCCAAAACTATAACAGATGCAAGCTTGTCCTGTTTGGTGGAGATGATATTTAATAAAATAAGTAGAAATCCACTAAAAGTTTTGTTTGGTTATCTTGCAATCCCGAGATAATCGTCTCCATGCTCCAAATCCATTTTAAAGCCATTTTTAAGGCATTTCGCGCATACATGAAATGAACACATTTTTCTCCAAAACTATAACAGATGCAAGCTTGTCCTGTTTGGTGGAGATGATATTTAATAAAATAAGTAGAAATCCACTAAAAGTTTTGTTTGGTTATCTTGCAATCCCGAGATAATCGTCTCCATGCTCCAAATCCATTTTAAAGCCATTTTTAAGGCATTTCGCGCATACATGAAATGAACACATTTTTCTCCAAAACTATAACAGATGCAAGCTTGTCCTGTTTGGTGGAGATGATATTTAATAAAATAAGTAGAAATCCACTAAAAGTTTTGTTTGGTTATCTTGCAATCCCGAGATAATCGTCTCCATGCTCCAAATCCATTTTAAAGCCATTTTTAAGGCATTTCGCGCATACATGAAATGAACACATTTTTCTCCAAAACTATAACAGATGCAAGCTTGTCCTGTTTGGTGGAGATGATATTTAATAAAATAAGTAGAAATCCACTAAAAGTTTTGTTTGGTTATCTTGCAATCCCGAGATAATCGTCTCCATGCTCCAAATCCATTTTAAAGCCATTTTTAAGGCATTTCGCGCATACATGAAATGAACACATTTTTCTCCAAAACTATAACAGATGCAAGCTTGTCCTGTTTGGTGGAGATGATATTTAATAAAATAAGTAGAAATCCACTAAAAGTTTTGTTTGGTTATCTTGCAATCCCGAGATAATCGTCTCCATGCTCCAAATCCATTTTAAAGCCATTTTTAAGGCATTTCGCGCATACATGAAATGAACACATTTTTCTCCAAAACTATAACAGATGCAAGCTTGTCCTGTTTGGTGGAGATGATATTTAATAAAATAAGTAGAAATCCACTAAAAGTTTTGTTTGGTTATCTTGCAATCCCGAGATAATCGTCTCCATGCTCCAAATCCATTTTAAAGCCATTTTTAAGTGCATTTCGCGCATACATGAAATGAACACATTTTTCTCCAAAACTATAACAGATGCAAGCTTGTCCTGTTTGGTGGAGATGATATTTAATAAAATAAGTAGAAATCCACTAAAAGTTTTGTTTGGTTATCTTGCAATCCCGAGATAATCGTCTCCATGCTCCAAATCCATTTTAAAGCCATTTTTAAGGCATTTCGCGCATACATGAAATGAACACATTTTTCTCCAAAACTATAACAGATGCAAGCTTGTCCTGTTTGGTGGAGATGATATTTAATAAAATAAGTAGAAATCCACTAAAAGTTTTGTTTGGTTATCTTGCAATCCCGAGATAATCGTCTCCATGCTCCAAATCCATTTTAAAGCCATTTTTAAGGCATTTCGCGCATACATGAAATGAACACATTTTTCTCCAAAACTATAACAGATGCAAGCTTGTCCTGTTTGGTGGAGATGATATTTAATAAAATAAGTAGAAATCCACTAAAAGTTTTGTTTGGTTATCTTGCAATCCCGAGATAATCGTCTCCATGCTCCAAATCCATTTTAAAGCCATTTTTAAGGCATTTCGCGCATACATGAAATGAACACATTTTTCTCCAAAACTATAACAGATGCAAGCTTGTCCTGTTTGGTGGAGATGATATTTAATAAAATAAGTAGAAATCCACTAAAAGTTTTGTTTGGTTATCTTGCAATCCCGAGATAATCGTCTCCATGCTCCAAATCCATTTTAAAGCCATTTTTAAGGCATTTCGCGCATACATGAAATGAACACATTTTTCTCCAAAACTATAACAGATGCAAGCTTGTCCTGTTTGGTGGAGATGATATTTAATAAAATAAGTAGAAATCCACTAAAAGTTTTGTTTGGTTATCTTGCAATCCCGAGATAATCGTCTCCATGCTCCAAATCCATTTTAAAGCCATTTTTAAGGCATTTCGCGCATACATGAAATGAACACATTTTTCTCCAAAACTATAACAGATGCAAGCTTGTCCTGTTTGGTGGAGATGATATTTAATAAAATAAGTAGAAATCCACTAAAAGTTTTGTTTGGTTATCTTGCAATCCCGAGATAATCGTCTCCATGCTCCAAATCCATTTTAAAGCCATTTTTAAGGCATTTCGCGCATACATGAAATGAACACATTTTTCTCCAAAACTATAACAGATGCAAGCTTGTCCTGTTTGGTGGAGATGATATTTAATAAAATAAGTAGAAATCCACTAAAAGTTTTGTTTGGTTATCTTGCAATCCCGAGATAATCGTCTCCATGCTCCAAATCCATTTTAAAGCCATTTTTAAGGCATTTCGCGCATACATGAAATGAACACATTTTTCTCCAAAACTATAACAGATGCAAGCTTGTCCTGTTTGGTGGAGATGATATTTAATAAAATAAGTAGAAATCCACTAAAAGTTTTGTTTGGTTATCTTGCAATCCCGAGATAATCGTCTCCATGCTCCAAATCCATTTTAAAGCCATTTTTAAGGCATTTCGCGCATACATGAAATGAACACATTTTTCTCCAAAACTATAACAGATGCAAGCTTGTCCTGTTTGGTGGAGATGATATTTAATAAAATAAGTAGAAATCCACTAAAAGTTTTGTTTGGTTATCTTGCAATCCCGAGATAATCGTCTCCATGCTCCAAATCCATTTTAAAGCCATTTTTAAGGCATTTCGCGCATACATGAAATGAACACATTTTTCTCCAAAACTATAACAGATGCAAGCTTGTCCTGTTTGGTGGAGATGATATTTAATAAAATAAGTAGAAATCCACTAAAAGTTTTGTTTGGTTATCTTGCAATCCCGAGATAATCGTCTCCATGCTCCAAATCCATTTTAAAGCCATTTTTAAGGCATTTCGCGCATACATGAAATGAACACATTTTTCTCCAAAACTATAACAGATGCAAGCTTGTCCTGTTTGGTGGAGATGATATTTAATAAAATAAGTAGAAATCCACTAAAAGTTTTGTTTGGTTATCTTGCAATCCCGAGATAATCGTCTCCATGCTCCAAATCCATTTTAAAGCCATTTTTAAGGCATTTCGCGCATACATGAAATGAACACATTTTTCTCCAAAACTATAACAGATGCAAGCTTGTCCTGTTTGGTGGAGATGATATTTAATAAAATAAGTAGAAATCCACTAAAAGTTTTGTTTGGTTATCTTGCAATCCCGAGATAATCGTCTCCATGCTCCAAATCCATTTTAAAGCCATTTTTAAGGCATTTCGCGCATACATGAAATGAACACATTTTTCTCCAAAACTATAACAGATGCAAGCTTGTCCTGTTTGGTGGAGATGATATTTAATAAAATAAGTAGAAATCCACTAAAAGTTTTGTTTGGTTATCTTGCAATCCCGAGATAATCGTCTCCATGCTCCAAATCCATTTTAAAGCCATTTTTAAGGCATTTCGCGCATACATGAAATGAACACATTTTTCTCCAAAACTATAACAGATGCAAGCTTGTCCTGTTTGGTGGAGATGATATTTAATAAAATAAGTAGAAATCCACTAAAAGTTTTGTTTGGTTATCTTGCAATCCCGAGATAATCGTCTCCATGCTCCAAATCCATTTTAAAGCCATTTTTAAGGCATTTCGCGCATACATGAAATGAACACATTTTTCTCCAAAACTATAACAGATGCAAGCTTGTCCTGTTTGGTGGAGATGATATTTAATAAAATAAGTAGAAATCCACTAAAAGTTTTGTTTGGTTATCTTGCAATCCCGAGATAATCGTCTCCATGCTCCAAATCCATTTTAAAGCCATTTTTAAGGCATTTCGCGCATACATGAAATGAACACATTTTTCTCCAAAACTATAACAGATGCAAGCTTGTCCTGTTTGGTGGAGATGATATTTAATAAAATAAGTAGAAATCCACTAAAAGTTTTGTTTGGTTATCTTGCAATCCCGAGATAATCGTCTCCATGCTCCAAATCCATTTTAAAGCCATTTTTAAGGCATTTCGCGCATACATGAAATGAACACATTTTTCTCCAAAACTATAACAGATGCAAGCTTGTCCTGTTTGGTGGAGATGATATTTAATAAAATAAGTAGAAATCCACTAAAAGTTTTGTTTGGTTATCTTGCAATCCCGAGATAATCGTCTCCATGCTCCAAATCCATTTTAAAGCCATTTTTAAGGCATTTCGCGCATACATGAAATGAACACATTTTTCTCCAAAACTATAACAGATGCAAGCTTGTCCTGTTTGGTGGAGATGATATTTAATAAAATAAGTAGAAATCCACTAAAAGTTTTGTTTGGTTATCTTGCAATCCCGAGATAATCGTCTCCATGCTCCAAATCCATTTTAAAGCCATTTTTAAGGCATTTCGCGCATACATGAAATGAACACATTTTTCTCCAAAACTATAACAGATGCAAGCTTGTCCTGTTTGGTGGAGATGATATTTAATAAAATAAGTAGAAATCCACTAAAAGTTTTGTTTGGTTATCTTGCAATCCCGAGATAATCGTCTCCATGCTCCAAATCCATTTTAAAGCCATTTTTAAGGCATTTCGCGCATACATGAAATGAACACATTTTTCTCCAAAACTATAACAGATGCAAGCTTGTCCTGTTTGGTGGAGATGATATTTAATAAAATAAGTAGAAATCCACTAAAAGTTTTGTTTGGTTATCTTGCAATCCCGAGATAATCGTCTCCATGCTCCAAATCCATTTTAAAGCCATTTTTAAGGCATTTCGCGCATACATGAAATGAACACATTTTTCTCCAAAACTATAACAGATGCAAGCTTGTCCTGTTTGGTGGAGATGATATTTAATAAAATAAGTAGAAATCCACTAAAAGTTTTGTTTGGTTATCTTGCAATCCCGAGATAATCGTCTCCATGCTCCAAATCCATTTTAAAGCCATTTTTAAGGCATTTCGCGCATACATGAAATGAACACATTTTTCTCCAAAACTATAACAGATGCAAGCTTGTCCTGTTTGGTGGAGATGATATTTAATAAAATAAGTAGAAATCCACTAAAAGTTTTGTTTGGTTATCTTGCAATCCCGAGATAATCGTCTCCATGCTCCAAATCCATTTTAAAGCCATTTTTAAGGCATTTCGCGCATACATGAAATGAACACATTTTTCTCCAAAACTATAACAGATGCAAGCTTGTCCTGTTTGGTGGAGATGATATTTAATAAAATAAGTAGAAATCCACTAAAAGTTTTGTTTGGTTATCTTGCAATCCCGAGATAATCGTCTCCATGCTCCAAATCCATTTTAAAGCCATTTTTAAGGCATTTCGCGCATACATGAAATGAACACATTTTTCTCCAAAACTATAACAGATGCAAGCTTGTCCTGTTTGGTGGAGATGATATTTAATAAAATAAGTAGAAATCCACTAAAAGTTTTGTTTGGTTATCTTGCAATCCCGAGATAATCGTCTCCATGCTCCAAATCCATTTTAAAGCCATTTTTAAGGCATTTCGCGCATACATGAAATGAACACATTTTTCTCCAAAACTATAACAGATGCAAGCTTGTCCTGTTTGGTGGAGATGATATTTAATAAAATAAGTAGAAATCCACTAAAAGTTTTGTTTGGTTATCTTGCAATCCCGAGATAATCGTCTCCATGCTCCAAATCCATTTTAAAGCCATTTTTAAGGCATTTCGCGCATACATGAAATGAACACATTTTTCTCCAAAACTATAACAGATGCAAGCTTGTCCTGTTTGGTGGAGATGATATTTAATAAAATAAGTAGAAATCCACTAAAAGTTTTGTTTGGTTATCTTGCAATCCCGAGATAATCGTCTCCATGCTCCAAATCCATTTTAAAGCCATTTTTAAGGCATTTCGCGCATACATGAAATGAACACATTTTTCTCCAAAACTATAACAGATGCAAGCTTGTCCTGTTTGGTGGAGATGATATTTAATAAAATAAGTAGAAATCCACTAAAAGTTTTGTTTGGTTATCTTGCAATCCCGAGATAATCGTCTCCATGCTCCAAATCCATTTTAAAGCCATTTTTAAGGCATTTCGCGCATACATGAAATGAACACATTTTTCTCCAAAACTATAACAGATGCAAGCTTGTCCTGTTTGGTGGAGATGATATTTAATAAAATAAGTAGAAATCCACTAAAAGTTTTGTTTGGTTATCTTGCAATCCCGAGATAATCGTCTCCATGCTCCAAATCCATTTTAAAGCCATTTTTAAGGCATTTCGCGCATACATGAAATGAACACATTTTTCTCCAAAACTATAACAGATGCAAGCTTGTCCTGTTTGGTGGAGATGATATTTAATAAAATAAGTAGAAATCCACTAAAAGTTTTGTTTGGTTATCTTGCAATCCCGAGATAATCGTCTCCATGCTCCAAATCCATTTTAAAGCCATTTTTAAGGCATTTCGCGCATACATGAAATGAACACATTTTTCTCCAAAACTATAACAGATGCAAGCTTGTCCTGTTTGGTGGAGATGATATTTAATAAAATAAGTAGAAATCCACTAAAAGTTTTGTTTGGTTATCTTGCAATCCCGAGATAATCGTCTCCATGCTCCAAATCCATTTTAAAGCCATTTTTAAGGCATTTCGCGCATACATGAAATGAACACATTTTTCTCCAAAACTATAACAGATGCAAGCTTGTCCTGTTTGGTGGAGATGATATTTAATAAAATAAGTAGAAATCCACTAAAAGTTTTGTTTGGTTATCTTGCAATCCCGAGATAATCGTCTCCATGCTCCAAATCCATTTTAAAGCCATTTTTAAGGCATTTCGCGCATACATGAAATGAACACATTTTTCTCCAAAACTATAACAGATGCAAGCTTGTCCTGTTTGGTGGAGATGATATTTAATAAAATAAGTAGAAATCCACTAAAAGTTTTGTTTGGTTATCTTGCAATCCCGAGATAATCGTCTCCATGCTCCAAATCCATTTTAAAGCCATTTTTAAGGCATTTCGCGCATACATGAAATGAACACATTTTTCTCCAAAACTATAACAGATGCAAGCTTGTCCTGTTTGGTGGAGATGATATTTAATAAAATAAGTAGAAATCCACTAAAAGTTTTGTTTGGTTATCTTGCAATCCCGAGATAATCGTCTCCATGCTCCAAATCCATTTTAAAGCCATTTTTAAGGCATTTCGCGCATACATGAAATGAACACATTTTTCTCCAAAACTATAACAGATGCAAGCTTGTCCTGTTTGGTGGAGATGATATTTAATAAAATAAGTAGAAATCCACTAAAAGTTTTGTTTGGTTATCTTGCAATCCCGAGATAATCGTCTCCATGCTCCAAATCCATTTTAAAGCCATTTTTAAGGCATTTCGCGCATACATGAAATGAACACATTTTTCTCCAAAACTATAACAGATGCAAGCTTGTCCTGTTTGGTGGAGATGATATTTAATAAAATAAGTAGAAATCCACTAAAAGTTTTGTTTGGTTATCTTGCAATCCCGAGATAATCGTCTCCATGCTCCAAATCCATTTTAAAGCCATTTTTAAGGCATTTCGCGCATACATGAAATGAACACATTTTTCTCCAAAACTATAACAGATGCAAGCTTGTCCTGTTTGGTGGAGATGATATTTAATAAAATAAGTAGAAATCCACTAAAAGTTTTGTTTGGTTATCTTGCAATCCCGAGATAATCGTCTCCATGCTCCAAATCCATTTTAAAGCCATTTTTAAGGCATTTCGCGCATACATGAAATGAACACATTTTTCTCCAAAACTATAACAGATGCAAGCTTGTCCTGTTTGGTGGAGATGATATTTAATAAAATAAGTAGAAATCCACTAAAAGTTTTGTTTGGTTATCTTGCAATCCCGAGATAATCGTCTCCATGCTCCAAATCCATTTTAAAGCCATTTTTAAGGCATTTCGCGCATACATGAAATGAACACATTTTTCTCCAAAACTATAACAGATGCAAGCTTGTCCTGTTTGGTGGAGATGATATTTAATAAAATAAGTAGAAATCCACTAAAAGTTTTGTTTGGTTATCTTGCAATCCCGAGATAATCGTCTCCATGCTCCAAATCCATTTTAAAGCCATTTTTAAGGCATTTCGCGCATACATGAAATGAACACATTTTTCTCCAAAACTATAACAGATGCAAGCTTGTCCTGTTTGGTGGAGATGATATTTAATAAAATAAGTAGAAATCCACTAAAAGTTTTGTTTGGTTATCTTGCAATCCCGAGATAATCGTCTCCATGCTCCAAATCCATTTTAAAGCCATTTTTAAGGCATTTCGCGCATACATGAAATGAACACATTTTTCTCCAAAACTATAACAGATGCAAGCTTGTCCTGTTTGGTGGAGATGATATTTAATAAAATAAGTAGAAATCCACTAAAAGTTTTGTTTGGTTATCTTGCAATCCCGAGATAATCGTCTCCATGCTCCAAATCCATTTTAAAGCCATTTTTAAGGCATTTCGCGCATACATGAAATGAACACATTTTTCTCCAAAACTATAACAGATGCAAGCTTGTCCTGTTTGGTGGAGATGATATTTAATAAAATAAGTAGAAATCCACTAAAAGTTTTGTTTGGTTATCTTGCAATCCCGAGATAATCGTCTCCATGCTCCAAATCCATTTTAAAGCCATTTTTAAGGCATTTCGCGCATACATGAAATGAACACATTTTTCTCCAAAACTATAACAGATGCAAGCTTGTCCTGTTTGGTGGAGATGATATTTAATAAAATAAGTAGAAATCCACTAAAAGTTTTGTTTGGTTATCTTGCAATCCCGAGATAATCGTCTCCATGCTCCAAATCCATTTTAAAGCCATTTTTAAGGCATTTCGCGCATACATGAAATGAACACATTTTTCTCCAAAACTATAACAGATGCAAGCTTGTCCTGTTTGGTGGAGATGATATTTAATAAAATAAGTAGAAATCCACTAAAAGTTTTGTTTGGTTATCTTGCAATCCCGAGATAATCGTCTCCATGCTCCAAATCCATTTTAAAGCCATTTTTAAGGCATTTCGCGCATACATGAAATGAACACATTTTTCTCCAAAACTATAACAGATGCAAGCTTGTCCTGTTTGGTGGAGATGATATTTAATAAAATAAGTAGAAATCCACTAAAAGTTTTGTTTGGTTATCTTGCAATCCCGAGATAATCGTCTCCATGCTCCAAATCCATTTTAAAGCCATTTTTAAGGCATTTCGCGCATACATGAAATGAACACATTTTTCTCCAAAACTATAACAGATGCAAGCTTGTCCTGTTTGGTGGAGATGATATTTAATAAAATAAGTAGAAATCCACTAAAAGTTTTGTTTGGTTATCTTGCAATCCCGAGATAATCGTCTCCATGCTCCAAATCCATTTTAAAGCCATTTTTAAGGCATTTCGCGCATACATGAAATGAACACATTTTTCTCCAAAACTATAACAGATGCAAGCTTGTCCTGTTTGGTGGAGATGATATTTAATAAAATAAGTAGAAATCCACTAAAAGTTTTGTTTGGTTATCTTGCAATCCCGAGATAATCGTCTCCATGCTCCAAATCCATTTTAAAGCCATTTTTAAGGCATTTCGCGCATACATGAAATGAACACATTTTTCTCCAAAACTATAACAGATGCAAGCTTGTCCTGTTTGGTGGAGATGATATTTAATAAAATAAGTAGAAATCCACTAAAAGTTTTGTTTGGTTATCTTGCAATCCCGAGATAATCGTCTCCATGCTCCAAATCCATTTTAAAGCCATTTTTAAGGCATTTCGCGCATACATGAAATGAACACATTTTTCTCCAAAACTATAACAGATGCAAGCTTGTCCTGTTTGGTGGAGATGATATTTAATAAAATAAGTAGAAATCCACTAAAAGTTTTGTTTGGTTATCTTGCAATCCCGAGATAATCGTCTCCATGCTCCAAATCCATTTTAAAGCCATTTTTAAGGCATTTCGCGCATACATGAAATGAACACATTTTTCTCCAAAACTATAACAGATGCAAGCTTGTCCTGTTTGGTGGAGATGATATTTAATAAAATAAGTAGAAATCCACTAAAAGTTTTGTTTGGTTATCTTGCAATCCCGAGATAATCGTCTCCATGCTCCAAATCCATTTTAAAGCCATTTTTAAGGCATTTCGCGCATACATGAAATGAACACATTTTTCTCCAAAACTATAACAGATGCAAGCTTGTCCTGTTTGGTGGAGATGATATTTAATAAAATAAGTAGAAATCCACTAAAAGTTTTGTTTGGTTATCTTGCAATCCCGAGATAATCGTCTCCATGCTCCAAATCCATTTTAAAGCCATTTTTAAGGCATTTCGCGCATACATGAAATGAACACATTTTTCTCCAAAACTATAACAGATGCAAGCTTGTCCTGTTTGGTGGAGATGATATTTAATAAAATAAGTAGAAATCCACTAAAAGTTTTGTTTGGTTATCTTGCAATCCCGAGATAATCGTCTCCATGCTCCAAATCCATTTTAAAGCCATTTTTAAGGCATTTCGCGCATACATGAAATGAACACATTTTTCTCCAAAACTATAACAGATGCAAGCTTGTCCTGTTTGGTGGAGATGATATTTAATAAAATAAGTAGAAATCCACTAAAAGTTTTGTTTGGTTATCTTGCAATCCCGAGATAATCGTCTCCATGCTCCAAATCCATTTTAAAGCCATTTTTAAGGCATTTCGCGCATACATGAAATGAACACATTTTTCTCCAAAACTATAACAGATGCAAGCTTGTCCTGTTTGGTGGAGATGATATTTAATAAAATAAGTAGAAATCCACTAAAAGTTTTGTTTGGTTATCTTGCAATCCCGAGATAATCGTCTCCATGCTCCAAATCCATTTTAAAGCCATTTTTAAGGCATTTCGCGCATACATGAAATGAACACATTTTTCTCCAAAACTATAACAGATGCAAGCTTGTCCTGTTTGGTGGAGATGATATTTAATAAAATAAGTAGAAATCCACTAAAAGTTTTGTTTGGTTATCTTGCAATCCCGAGATAATCGTCTCCATGCTCCAAATCCATTTTAAAGCCATTTTTAAGGCATTTCGCGCATACATGAAATGAACACATTTTTCTCCAAAACTATAACAGATGCAAGCTTGTCCTGTTTGGTGGAGATGATATTTAATAAAATAAGTAGAAATCCACTAAAAGTTTTGTTTGGTTATCTTGCAATCCCGAGATAATCGTCTCCATGCTCCAAATCCATTTTAAAGCCATTTTTAAGGCATTTCGCGCATACATGAAATGAACACATTTTTCTCCAAAACTATAACAGATGCAAGCTTGTCCTGTTTGGTGGAGATGATATTTAATAAAATAAGTAGAAATCCACTAAAAGTTTTGTTTGGTTATCTTGCAATCCCGAGATAATCGTCTCCATGCTCCAAATCCATTTTAAAGCCATTTTTAAGGCATTTCGCGCATACATGAAATGAACACATTTTTCTCCAAAACTATAACAGATGCAAGCTTGTCCTGTTTGGTGGAGATGATATTTAATAAAATAAGTAGAAATCCACTAAAAGTTTTGTTTGGTTATCTTGCAATCCCGAGATAATCGTCTCCATGCTCCAAATCCATTTTAAAGCCATTTTTAAGGCATTTCGCGCATACATGAAATGAACACATTTTTCTCCAAAACTATAACAGATGCAAGCTTGTCCTGTTTGGTGGAGATGATATTTAATAAAATAAGTAGAAATCCACTAAAAGTTTTGTTTGGTTATCTTGCAATCCCGAGATAATCGTCTCCATGCTCCAAATCCATTTTAAAGCCATTTTTAAGGCATTTCGCGCATACATGAAATGAACACATTTTTCTCCAAAACTATAACAGATGCAAGCTTGTCCTGTTTGGTGGAGATGATATTTAATAAAATAAGTAGAAATCCACTAAAAGTTTTGTTTGGTTATCTTGCAATCCCGAGATAATCGTCTCCATGCTCCAAATCCATTTTAAAGCCATTTTTAAGGCATTTCGCGCATACATGAAATGAACACATTTTTCTCCAAAACTATAACAGATGCAAGCTTGTCCTGTTTGGTGGAGATGATATTTAATAAAATAAGTAGAAATCCACTAAAAGTTTTGTTTGGTTATCTTGCAATCCCGAGATAATCGTCTCCATGCTCCAAATCCATTTTAAAGCCATTTTTAAGGCATTTCGCGCATACATGAAATGAACACATTTTTCTCCAAAACTATAACAGATGCAAGCTTGTCCTGTTTGGTGGAGATGATATTTAATAAAATAAGTAGAAATCCACTAAAAGTTTTGTTTGGTTATCTTGCAATCCCGAGATAATCGTCTCCATGCTCCAAATCCATTTTAAAGCCATTTTTAAGGCATTTCGCGCATACATGAAATGAACACATTTTTCTCCAAAACTATAACAGATGCAAGCTTGTCCTGTTTGGTGGAGATGATATTTAATAAAATAAGTAGAAATCCACTAAAAGTTTTGTTTGGTTATCTTGCAATCCCGAGATAATCGTCTCCATGCTCCAAATCCATTTTAAAGCCATTTTTAAGGCATTTCGCGCATACATGAAATGAACACATTTTTCTCCAAAACTATAACAGATGCAAGCTTGTCCTGTTTGGTGGAGATGATATTTAATAAAATAAGTAGAAATCCACTAAAAGTTTTGTTTGGTTATCTTGCAATCCCGAGATAATCGTCTCCATGCTCCAAATCCATTTTAAAGCCATTTTTAAGGCATTTCGCGCATACATGAAATGAACACATTTTTCTCCAAAACTATAACAGATGCAAGCTTGTCCTGTTTGGTGGAGATGATATTTAATAAAATAAGTAGAAATCCACTAAAAGTTTTGTTTGGTTATCTTGCAATCCCGAGATAATCGTCTCCATGCTCCAAATCCATTTTAAAGCCATTTTTAAGGCATTTCGCGCATACATGAAATGAACACATTTTTCTCCAAAACTATAACAGATGCAAGCTTGTCCTGTTTGGTGGAGATGATATTTAATAAAATAAGTAGAAATCCACTAAAAGTTTTGTTTGGTTATCTTGCAATCCCGAGATAATCGTCTCCATGCTCCAAATCCATTTTAAAGCCATTTTTAAGGCATTTCGCGCATACATGAAATGAACACATTTTTCTCCAAAACTATAACAGATGCAAGCTTGTCCTGTTTGGTGGAGATGATATTTAATAAAATAAGTAGAAATCCACTAAAAGTTTTGTTTGGTTATCTTGCAATCCCGAGATAATCGTCTCCATGCTCCAAATCCATTTTAAAGCCATTTTTAAGGCATTTCGCGCATACATGAAATGAACACATTTTTCTCCAAAACTATAACAGATGCAAGCTTGTCCTGTTTGGTGGAGATGATATTTAATAAAATAAGTAGAAATCCACTAAAAGTTTTGTTTGGTTATCTTGCAATCCCGAGATAATCGTCTCCATGCTCCAAATCCATTTTAAAGCCATTTTTAAGGCATTTCGCGCATACATGAAATGAACACATTTTTCTCCAAAACTATAACAGATGCAAGCTTGTCCTGTTTGGTGGAGATGATATTTAATAAAATAAGTAGAAATCCACTAAAAGTTTTGTTTGGTTATCTTGCAATCCCGAGATAATCGTCTCCATGCTCCAAATCCATTTTAAAGCCATTTTTAAGGCATTTCGCGCATACATGAAATGAACACATTTTTCTCCAAAACTATAACAGATGCAAGCTTGTCCTGTTTGGTGGAGATGATATTTAATAAAATAAGTAGAAATCCACTAAAAGTTTTGTTTGGTTATCTTGCAATCCCGAGATAATCGTCTCCATGCTCCAAATCCATTTTAAAGCCATTTTTAAGGCATTTCGCGCATACATGAAATGAACACATTTTTCTCCAAAACTATAACAGATGCAAGCTTGTCCTGTTTGGTGGAGATGATATTTAATAAAATAAGTAGAAATCCACTAAAAGTTTTGTTTGGTTATCTTGCAATCCCGAGATAATCGTCTCCATGCTCCAAATCCATTTTAAAGCCATTTTTAAGGCATTTCGCGCATACATGAAATGAACACATTTTTCTCCAAAACTATAACAGATGCAAGCTTGTCCTGTTTGGTGGAGATGATATTTAATAAAATAAGTAGAAATCCACTAAAAGTTTTGTTTGGTTATCTTGCAATCCCGAGATAATCGTCTCCATGCTCCAAATCCATTTTAAAGCCATTTTTAAGGCATTTCGCGCATACATGAAATGAACACATTTTTCTCCAAAACTATAACAGATGCAAGCTTGTCCTGTTTGGTGGAGATGATATTTAATAAAATAAGTAGAAATCCACTAAAAGTTTTGTTTGGTTATCTTGCAATCCCGAGATAATCGTCTCCATGCTCCAAATCCATTTTAAAGCCATTTTTAAGGCATTTCGCGCATACATGAAATGAACACATTTTTCTCCAAAACTATAACAGATGCAAGCTTGTCCTGTTTGGTGGAGATGATATTTAATAAAATAAGTAGAAATCCACTAAAAGTTTTGTTTGGTTATCTTGCAATCCCGAGATAATCGTCTCCATGCTCCAAATCCATTTTAAAGCCATTTTTAAGGCATTTCGCGCATACATGAAATGAACACATTTTTCTCCAAAACTATAACAGATGCAAGCTTGTCCTGTTTGGTGGAGATGATATTTAATAAAATAAGTAGAAATCCACTAAAAGTTTTGTTTGGTTATCTTGCAATCCCGAGATAATCGTCTCCATGCTCCAAATCCATTTTAAAGCCATTTTTAAGGCATTTCGCGCATACATGAAATGAACACATTTTTCTCCAAAACTATAACAGATGCAAGCTTGTCCTGTTTGGTGGAGATGATATTTAATAAAATAAGTAGAAATCCACTAAAAGTTTTGTTTGGTTATCTTGCAATCCCGAGATAATCGTCTCCATGCTCCAAATCCATTTTAAAGCCATTTTTAAGGCATTTCGCGCATACATGAAATGAACACATTTTTCTCCAAAACTATAACAGATGCAAGCTTGTCCTGTTTGGTGGAGATGATATTTAATAAAATAAGTAGAAATCCACTAAAAGTTTTGTTTGGTTATCTTGCAATCCCGAGATAATCGTCTCCATGCTCCAAATCCATTTTAAAGCCATTTTTAAGGCATTTCGCGCATACATGAAATGAACACATTTTTCTCCAAAACTATAACAGATGCAAGCTTGTCCTGTTTGGTGGAGATGATATTTAATAAAATAAGTAGAAATCCACTAAAAGTTTTGTTTGGTTATCTTGCAATCCCGAGATAATCGTCTCCATGCTCCAAATCCATTTTAAAGCCATTTTTAAGGCATTTCGCGCATACATGAAATGAACACATTTTTCTCCAAAACTATAACAGATGCAAGCTTGTCCTGTTTGGTGGAGATGATATTTAATAAAATAAGTAGAAATCCACTAAAAGTTTTGTTTGGTTATCTTGCAATCCCGAGATAATCGTCTCCATGCTCCAAATCCATTTTAAAGCCATTTTTAAGGCATTTCGCGCATACATGAAATGAACACATTTTTCTCCAAAACTATAACAGATGCAAGCTTGTCCTGTTTGGTGGAGATGATATTTAATAAAATAAGTAGAAATCCACTAAAAGTTTTGTTTGGTTATCTTGCAATCCCGAGATAATCGTCTCCATGCTCCAAATCCATTTTAAAGCCATTTTTAAGGCATTTCGCGCATACATGAAATGAACACATTTTTCTCCAAAACTATAACAGATGCAAGCTTGTCCTGTTTGGTGGAGATGATATTTAATAAAATAAGTAGAAATCCACTAAAAGTTTTGTTTGGTTATCTTGCAATCCCGAGATAATCGTCTCCATGCTCCAAATCCATTTTAAAGCCATTTTTAAGGCATTTCGCGCATACATGAAATGAACACATTTTTCTCCAAAACTATAACAGATGCAAGCTTGTCCTGTTTGGTGGAGATGATATTTAATAAAATAAGTAGAAATCCACTAAAAGTTTTGTTTGGTTATCTTGCAATCCCGAGATAATCGTCTCCATGCTCCAAATCCATTTTAAAGCCATTTTTAAGGCATTTCGCGCATACATGAAATGAACACATTTTTCTCCAAAACTATAACAGATGCAAGCTTGTCCTGTTTGGTGGAGATGATATTTAATAAAATAAGTAGAAATCCACTAAAAGTTTTGTTTGGTTATCTTGCAATCCCGAGATAATCGTCTCCATGCTCCAAATCCATTTTAAAGCCATTTTTAAGGCATTTCGCGCATACATGAAATGAACACATTTTTCTCCAAAACTATAACAGATGCAAGCTTGTCCTGTTTGGTGGAGATGATATTTAATAAAATAAGTAGAAATCCACTAAAAGTTTTGTTTGGTTATCTTGCAATCCCGAGATAATCGTCTCCATGCTCCAAATCCATTTTAAAGCCATTTTTAAGGCATTTCGCGCATACATGAAATGAACACATTTTTCTCCAAAACTATAACAGATGCAAGCTTGTCCTGTTTGGTGGAGATGATATTTAATAAAATAAGTAGAAATCCACTAAAAGTTTTGTTTGGTTATCTTGCAATCCCGAGATAATCGTCTCCATGCTCCAAATCCATTTTAAAGCCATTTTTAAGGCATTTCGCGCATACATGAAATGAACACATTTTTCTCCAAAACTATAACAGATGCAAGCTTGTCCTGTTTGGTGGAGATGATATTTAATAAAATAAGTAGAAATCCACTAAAAGTTTTGTTTGGTTATCTTGCAATCCCGAGATAATCGTCTCCATGCTCCAAATCCATTTTAAAGCCATTTTTAAGGCATTTCGCGCATACATGAAATGAACACATTTTTCTCCAAAACTATAACAGATGCAAGCTTGTCCTGTTTGGTGGAGATGATATTTAATAAAATAAGTAGAAATCCACTAAAAGTTTTGTTTGGTTATCTTGCAATCCCGAGATAATCGTCTCCATGCTCCAAATCCATTTTAAAGCCATTTTTAAGGCATTTCGCGCATACATGAAATGAACACATTTTTCTCCAAAACTATAACAGATGCAA
Organism: Anomaloglossus baeobatrachus; assembly: GCF_048569485.1. Lineage (NCBI taxonomy): Eukaryota > Metazoa > Chordata > Amphibia > Anura > Aromobatidae > Anomaloglossus > Anomaloglossus baeobatrachus. Next base: position 66,910 of record NW_027445120.1, on the reverse strand, counting down.
GCTTGTCCTGTTTGGTGGAGATGATATTTAATAAAATAAGTAGAAATCCACTAAAAGTTTTGTTTGGTTATCTTGCAATCCCGAGATAATCGTCTCCATGCTCCAAATCCATTTTAAAGCCATTTTTAAGGCATTTCGCGCATACATGAAATGAACACATTTTTCTCCAAAACTATAACAGATGCAAGCTTGTCCTGTTTGGTGGAGATGATATTTAATAAAATAAGTAGAAATCCACTAAAAGTTTTGTTTGGTTATCTTGCAATCCCGAGATAATCGTCTCCATGCTCCAAATCCATTTTAAAGCCATTTTTAAGGCATTTCGCGCATACATGAAATGAACACATTTTTCTCCAAAACTATAACAGATGCAAGCTTGTCCTGTTTGGTGGAGATGATATTTAATAAAATAAGTAGAAATCCACTAAAAGTTTTGTTTGGTTATCTTGCAATCCCGAGATAATCGTCTCCATGCTCCAAATCCATTTTAAAGCCATTTTTAAGGCATTTCGCGCATACATGAAATGAACACATTTTTCTCCAAAACTATAACAGATGCAAGCTTGTCCTGTTTGGTGGAGATGATATTTAATAAAATAAGTAGAAATCCACTAAAAGTTTTGTTTGGTTATCTTGCAATCCCGAGATAATCGTCTCCATGCTCCAAATCCATTTTAAAGCCATTTTTAAGGCATTTCGCGCATACATGAAATGAACACATTTTTCTCCAAAACTATAACAGATGCAAGCTTGTCCTGTTTGGTGGAGATGATATTTAATAAAATAAGTAGAAATCCACTAAAAGTTTTGTTTGGTTATCTTGCAATCCCGAGATAATCGTCTCCATGCTCCAAATCCATTTTAAAGCCATTTTTAAGGCATTTCGCGCATACATGAAATGAACACATTTTTCTCCAAAACTATAACAGATGCAAGCTTGTCCTGTTTGGTGGAGATGATATTTAATAAAATAAGTAGAAATCCACTAAAAGTTTTGTTTGGTTATCTTGCAATCCCGAGATAATCGTCTCCATGCTCCAAATCCATTTTAAAGCCATTTTTAAGGCATTTCGCGCATACATGAAATGAACACATTTTTCTCCAAAACTATAACAGATGCAAGCTTGTCCTGTTTGGTGGAGATGATATTTAATAAAATAAGTAGAAATCCACTAAAAGTTTTGTTTGGTTATCTTGCAATCCCGAGATAATCGTCTCCATGCTCCAAATCCATTTTAAAGCCATTTTTAAGGCATTTCGCGCATACATGAAATGAACACATTTTTCTCCAAAACTATAACAGATGCAAGCTTGTCCTGTTTGGTGGAGATGATATTTAATAAAATAAGTAGAAATCCACTAAAAGTTTTGTTTGGTTATCTTGCAATCCCGAGATAATCGTCTCCATGCTCCAAATCCATTTTAAAGCCATTTTTAAGGCATTTCGCGCATACATGAAATGAACACATTTTTCTCCAAAACTATAACAGATGCAAGCTTGTCCTGTTTGGTGGAGATGATATTTAATAAAATAAGTAGAAATCCACTAAAAGTTTTGTTTGGTTATCTTGCAATCCCGAGATAATCGTCTCCATGCTCCAAATCCATTTTAAAGCCATTTTTAAGGCATTTCGCGCATACATGAAATGAACACATTTTTCTCCAAAACTATAACAGATGCAAGCTTGTCCTGTTTGGTGGAGATGATATTTAATAAAATAAGTAGAAATCCACTAAAAGTTTTGTTTGGTTATCTTGCAATCCCGAGATAATCGTCTCCATGCTCCAAATCCATTTTAAAGCCATTTTTAAGGCATTTCGCGCATACATGAAATGAACACATTTTTCTCCAAAACTATAACAGATGCAAGCTTGTCCTGTTTGGTGGAGATGATATTTAATAAAATAAGTAGAAATCCACTAAAAGTTTTGTTTGGTTATCTTGCAATCCCGAGATAATCGTCTCCATGCTCCAAATCCATTTTAAAGCCATTTTTAAGGCATTTCGCGCATACATGAAATGAACACATTTTTCTCCAAAACTATAACAGATGCAAGCTTGTCCTGTTTGGTGGAGATGATATTTAATAAAATAAGTAGAAATCCACTAAAAGTTTTGTTTGGTTATCTTGCAATCCCGAGATAATCGTCTCCATGCTCCAAATCCATTTTAAAGCCATTTTTAAGGCATTTCGCGCATACATGAAATGAACACATTTTTCTCCAAAACTATAACAGATGCAAGCTTGTCCTGTTTGGTGGAGATGATATTTAATAAAATAAGTAGAAATCCACTAAAAGTTTTGTTTGGTTATCTTGCAATCCCGAGATAATCGTCTCCATGCTCCAAATCCATTTTAAAGCCATTTTTAAGGCATTTCGCGCATACATGAAATGAACACATTTTTCTCCAAAACTATAACAGATGCAAGCTTGTCCTGTTTGGTGGAGATGATATTTAATAAAATAAGTAGAAATCCACTAAAAGTTTTGTTTGGTTATCTTGCAATCCCGAGATAATCGTCTCCATGCTCCAAATCCATTTTAAAGCCATTTTTAAGGCATTTCGCGCATACATGAAATGAACACATTTTTCTCCAAAACTATAACAGATGCAAGCTTGTCCTGTTTGGTGGAGATGATATTTAATAAAATAAGTAGAAATCCACTAAAAGTTTTGTTTGGTTATCTTGCAATCCCGAGATAATCGTCTCCATGCTCCAAATCCATTTTAAAGCCATTTTTAAGGCATTTCGCGCATACATGAAATGAACACATTTTTCTCCAAAACTATAACAGATGCAAGCTTGTCCTGTTTGGTGGAGATGATATTTAATAAAATAAGTAGAAATCCACTAAAAGTTTTGTTTGGTTATCTTGCAATCCCGAGATAATCGTCTCCATGCTCCAAATCCATTTTAAAGCCATTTTTAAGGCATTTCGCGCATACATGAAATGAACACATTTTTCTCCAAAACTATAACAGATGCAAGCTTGTCCTGTTTGGTGGAGATGATATTTAATAAAATAAGTAGAAATCCACTAAAAGTTTTGTTTGGTTATCTTGCAATCCCGAGATAATCGTCTCCATGCTCCAAATCCATTTTAAAGCCATTTTTAAGGCATTTCGCGCATACATGAAATGAACACATTTTTCTCCAAAACTATAACAGATGCAAGCTTGTCCTGTTTGGTGGAGATGATATTTAATAAAATAAGTAGAAATCCACTAAAAGTTTTGTTTGGTTATCTTGCAATCCCGAGATAATCGTCTCCATGCTCCAAATCCATTTTAAAGCCATTTTTAAGGCATTTCGCGCATACATGAAATGAACACATTTTTCTCCAAAACTATAACAGATGCAAGCTTGTCCTGTTTGGTGGAGATGATATTTAATAAAATAAGTAGAAATCCACTAAAAGTTTTGTTTGGTTATCTTGCAATCCCGAGATAATCGTCTCCATGCTCCAAATCCATTTTAAAGCCATTTTTAAGGCATTTCGCGCATACATGAAATGAACACATTTTTCTCCAAAACTATAACAGATGCAAGCTTGTCCTGTTTGGTGGAGATGATATTTAATAAAATAAGTAGAAATCCACTAAAAGTTTTGTTTGGTTATCTTGCAATCCCGAGATAATCGTCTCCATGCTCCAAATCCATTTTAAAGCCATTTTTAAGGCATTTCGCGCATACATGAAATGAACACATTTTTCTCCAAAACTATAACAGATGCAAGCTTGTCCTGTTTGGTGGAGATGATATTTAATAAAATAAGTAGAAATCCACTAAAAGTTTTGTTTGGTTATCTTGCAATCCCGAGATAATCGTCTCCATGCTCCAAATCCATTTTAAAGCCATTTTTAAGGCATTTCGCGCATACATGAAATGAACACATTTTTCTCCAAAACTATAACAGATGCAAGCTTGTCCTGTTTGGTGGAGATGATATTTAATAAAATAAGTAGAAATCCACTAAAAGTTTTGTTTGGTTATCTTGCAATCCCGAGATAATCGTCTCCATGCTCCAAATCCATTTTAAAGCCATTTTTAAGGCATTTCGCGCATACATGAAATGAACACATTTTTCTCCAAAACTATAACAGATGCAAGCTTGTCCTGTTTGGTGGAGATGATATTTAATAAAATAAGTAGAAATCCACTAAAAGTTTTGTTTGGTTATCTTGCAATCCCGAGATAATCGTCTCCATGCTCCAAATCCATTTTAAAGCCATTTTTAAGGCATTTCGCGCATACATGAAATGAACACATTTTTCTCCAAAACTATAACAGATGCAAGCTTGTCCTGTTTGGTGGAGATGATATTTAATAAAATAAGTAGAAATCCACTAAAAGTTTTGTTTGGTTATCTTGCAATCCCGAGATAATCGTCTCCATGCTCCAAATCCATTTTAAAGCCATTTTTAAGGCATTTCGCGCATACATGAAATGAACACATTTTTCTCCAAAACTATAACAGATGCAAGCTTGTCCTGTTTGGTGGAGATGATATTTAATAAAATAAGTAGAAATCCACTAAAAGTTTTGTTTGGTTATCTTGCAATCCCGAGATAATCGTCTCCATGCTCCAAATCCATTTTAAAGCCATTTTTAAGGCATTTCGCGCATACATGAAATGAACACATTTTTCTCCAAAACTATAACAGATGCAAGCTTGTCCTGTTTGGTGGAGATGATATTTAATAAAATAAGTAGAAATCCACTAAAAGTTTTGTTTGGTTATCTTGCAATCCCGAGATAATCGTCTCCATGCTCCAAATCCATTTTAAAGCCATTTTTAAGGCATTTCGCGCATACATGAAATGAACACATTTTTCTCCAAAACTATAACAGATGCAAGCTTGTCCTGTTTGGTGGAGATGATATTTAATAAAATAAGTAGAAATCCACTAAAAGTTTTGTTTGGTTATCTTGCAATCCCGAGATAATCGTCTCCATGCTCCAAATCCATTTTAAAGCCATTTTTAAGGCATTTCGCGCATACATGAAATGAACACATTTTTCTCCAAAACTATAACAGATGCAAGCTTGTCCTGTTTGGTGGAGATGATATTTAATAAAATAAGTAGAAATCCACTAAAAGTTTTGTTTGGTTATCTTGCAATCCCGAGATAATCGTCTCCATGCTCCAAATCCATTTTAAAGCCATTTTTAAGGCATTTCGCGCATACATGAAATGAACACATTTTTCTCCAAAACTATAACAGATGCAAGCTTGTCCTGTTTGGTGGAGATGATATTTAATAAAATAAGTAGAAATCCACTAAAAGTTTTGTTTGGTTATCTTGCAATCCCGAGATAATCGTCTCCATGCTCCAAATCCATTTTAAAGCCATTTTTAAGGCATTTCGCGCATACATGAAATGAACACATTTTTCTCCAAAACTATAACAGATGCAAGCTTGTCCTGTTTGGTGGAGATGATATTTAATAAAATAAGTAGAAATCCACTAAAAGTTTTGTTTGGTTATCTTGCAATCCCGAGATAATCGTCTCCATGCTCCAAATCCATTTTAAAGCCATTTTTAAGGCATTTCGCGCATACATGAAATGAACACATTTTTCTCCAAAACTATAACAGATGCAAGCTTGTCCTGTTTGGTGGAGATGATATTTAATAAAATAAGTAGAAATCCACTAAAAGTTTTGTTTGGTTATCTTGCAATCCCGAGAGATAATCGTCTCCATGCTCCAAATCCATTTTAAAGCCATTTTTAAGGCATTTCGCGCATACATGAAATGAACACATTTTTCTCCAAAACTATAACAGATGCAAGCTTGTCCTGTTTGGTGGAGATGATATTTAATAAAATAAGTAGAAATCCACTAAAAGTTTTGTTTGGTTATCTTGCAATCCCGAGATAATCGTCTCCATGCTCCAAATCCATTTTAAAGCCATTTTTAAGGCATTTCGCGCATACATGAAATGAACACATTTTTCTCCAAAACTATAACAGATGCAAGCTTGTCCTGTTTGGTGGAGATGATATTTAATAAAATAAGTAGAAATCCACTAAAAGTTTTGTTTGGTTATCTTGCAATCCCGAGATAATCGTCTCCATGCTCCAAATCCATTTTAAAGCCATTTTTAAGGCATTTCGCGCATACATGAAATGAACACATTTTTCTCCAAAACTATAACAGATGCAAGCTTGTCCTGTTTGGTGGAGATGATATTTAATAAAATAAGTAGAAATCCACTAAAAGTTTTGTTTGGTTATCTTGCAATCCCGAGATAATCGTCTCCATGCTCCAAATCCATTTTAAAGCCATTTTTAAGGCATTTCGCGCATACATGAAATGAACACATTTTTCTCCAAAACTATAACAGATGCAAGCTTGTCCTGTTTGGTGGAGATGATATTTAATAAAATAAGTAGAAATCCACTAAAAGTTTTGTTTGGTTATCTTGCAATCCCGAGATAATCGTCTCCATGCTCCAAATCCATTTTAAAGCCATTTTTAAGGCATTTCGCGCATACATGAAATGAACACATTTTTCTCCAAAACTATAACAGATGCAAGCTTGTCCTGTTTGGTGGAGATGATATTTAATAAAATAAGTAGAAATCCACTAAAAGTTTTGTTTGGTTATCTTGCAATCCCGAGATAATCGTCTCCATGCTCCAAATCCATTTTAAAGCCATTTTTAAGGCATTTCGCGCATACATGAAATGAACACATTTTTCTCCAAAACTATAACAGATGCAAGCTTGTCCTGTTTGGTGGAGATGATATTTAATAAAATAAGTAGAAATCCACTAAAAGTTTTGTTTGGTTATCTTGCAATCCCGAGATAATCGTCTCCATGCTCCAAATCCATTTTAAAGCCATTTTTAAGGCATTTCGCGCATACATGAAATGAACACATTTTTCTCCAAAACTATAACAGATGCAAGCTTGTCCTGTTTGGTGGAGATGATATTTAATAAAATAAGTAGAAATCCACTAAAAGTTTTGTTTGGTTATCTTGCAATCCCGAGATAATCGTCTCCATGCTCCAAATCCATTTTAAAGCCATTTTTAAGGCATTTCGCGCATACATGAAATGAACACATTTTTCTCCAAAACTATAACAGATGCAAGCTTGTCCTGTTTGGTGGAGATGATATTTAATAAAATAAGTAGAAATCCACTAAAAGTTTTGTTTGGTTATCTTGCAATCCCGAGATAATCGTCTCCATGCTCCAAATCCATTTTAAAGCCATTTTTAAGGCATTTCGCGCATACATGAAATGAACACATTTTTCTCCAAAACTATAACAGATGCAAGCTTGTCCTGTTTGGTGGAGATGATATTTAATAAAATAAGTAGAAATCCACTAAAAGTTTTGTTTGGTTATCTTGCAATCCCGAGATAATCGTCTCCATGCTCCAAATCCATTTTAAAGCCATTTTTAAGGCATTTCGCGCATACATGAAATGAACACATTTTTCTCCAAAACTATAACAGATGCAAGCTTGTCCTGTTTGGTGGAGATGATATTTAATAAAATAAGTAGAAATCCACTAAAAGTTTTGTTTGGTTATCTTGCAATCCCGAGATAATCGTCTCCATGCTCCAAATCCATTTTAAAGCCATTTTTAAGGCATTTCGCGCATACATGAAATGAACACATTTTTCTCCAAAACTATAACAGATGCAAGCTTGTCCTGTTTGGTGGAGATGATATTTAATAAAATAAGTAGAAATCCACTAAAAGTTTTGTTTGGTTATCTTGCAATCCCGAGATAATCGTCTCCATGCTCCAAATCCATTTTAAAGCCATTTTTAAGGCATTTCGCGCATACATGAAATGAACACATTTTTCTCCAAAACTATAACAGATGCAAGCTTGTCCTGTTTGGTGGAGATGATATTTAATAAAATAAGTAGAAATCCACTAAAAGTTTTGTTTGGTTATCTTGCAATCCCGAGATAATCGTCTCCATGCTCCAAATCCATTTTAAAGCCATTTTTAAGGCATTTCGCGCATACATGAAATGAACACATTTTTCTCCAAAACTATAACAGATGCAAGCTTGTCCTGTTTGGTGGAGATGATATTTAATAAAATAAGTAGAAATCCACTAAAAGTTTTGTTTGGTTATCTTGCAATCCCGAGATAATCGTCTCCATGCTCCAAATCCATTTTAAAGCCATTTTTAAGGCATTTCGCGCATACATGAAATGAACACATTTTTCTCCAAAACTATAACAGATGCAAGCTTGTCCTGTTTGGTGGAGATGATATTTAATAAAATAAGTAGAAATCCACTAAAAGTTTTGTTTGGTTATCTTGCAATCCCGAGATAATCGTCTCCATGCTCCAAATCCATTTTAAAGCCATTTTTAAGGCATTTCGCGCATACATGAAATGAACACATTTTTCTCCAAAACTATAACAGATGCAAGCTTGTCCTGTTTGGTGGAGATGATATTTAATAAAATAAGTAGAAATCCACTAAAAGTTTTGTTTGGTTATCTTGCAATCCCGAGATAATCGTCTCCATGCTCCAAATCCATTTTAAAGCCATTTTTAAGGCATTTCGCGCATACATGAAATGAACACATTTTTCTCCAAAACTATAACAGATGCAAGCTTGTCCTGTTTGGTGGAGATGATATTTAATAAAATAAGTAGAAATCCACTAAAAGTTTTGTTTGGTTATCTTGCAATCCCGAGATAATCGTCTCCATGCTCCAAATCCATTTTAAAGCCATTTTTAAGGCATTTCGCGCATACATGAAATGAACACATTTTTCTCCAAAACTATAACAGATGCAAGCTTGTCCTGTTTGGTGGAGATGATATTTAATAAAATAAGTAGAAATCCACTAAAAGTTTTGTTTGGTTATCTTGCAATCCCGAGATAATCGTCTCCATGCTCCAAATCCATTTTAAAGCCATTTTTAAGGCATTTCGCGCATACATGAAATGAACACATTTTTCTCCAAAACTATAACAGATGCAAGCTTGTCCTGTTTGGTGGAGATGATATTTAATAAAATAAGTAGAAATCCACTAAAAGTTTTGTTTGGTTATCTTGCAATCCCGAGATAATCGTCTCCATGCTCCAAATCCATTTTAAAGCCATTTTTAAGGCATTTCGCGCATACATGAAATGAACACATTTTTCTCCAAAACTATAACAGATGCAAGCTTGTCCTGTTTGGTGGAGATGATATTTAATAAAATAAGTAGAAATCCACTAAAAGTTTTGTTTGGTTATCTTGCAATCCCGAGATAATCGTCTCCATGCTCCAAATCCATTTTAAAGCCATTTTTAAGGCATTTCGCGCATACATGAAATGAACACATTTTTCTCCAAAACTATAACAGATGCAAGCTTGTCCTGTTTGGTGGAGATGATATTTAATAAAATAAGTAGAAATCCACTAAAAGTTTTGTTTGGTTATCTTGCAATCCCGAGATAATCGTCTCCATGCTCCAAATCCATTTTAAAGCCATTTTTAAGGCATTTCGCGCATACATGAAATGAACACATTTTTCTCCAAAACTATAACAGATGCAAGCTTGTCCTGTTTGGTGGAGATGATATTTAATAAAATAAGTAGAAATCCACTAAAAGTTTTGTTTGGTTATCTTGCAATCCCGAGATAATCGTCTCCATGCTCCAAATCCATTTTAAAGCCATTTTTAAGGCATTTCGCGCATACATGAAATGAACACATTTTTCTCCAAAACTATAACAGATGCAAGCTTGTCCTGTTTGGTGGAGATGATATTTAATAAAATAAGTAGAAATCCACTAAAAGTTTTGTTTGGTTATCTTGCAATCCCGAGATAATCGTCTCCATGCTCCAAATCCATTTTAAAGCCATTTTTAAGGCATTTCGCGCATACATGAAATGAACACATTTTTCTCCAAAACTATAACAGATGCAAGCTTGTCCTGTTTGGTGGAGATGATATTTAATAAAATAAGTAGAAATCCACTAAAAGTTTTGTTTGGTTATCTTGCAATCCCGAGATAATCGTCTCCATGCTCCAAATCCATTTTAAAGCCATTTTTAAGGCATTTCGCGCATACATGAAATGAACACATTTTTCTCCAAAACTATAACAGATGCAAGCTTGTCCTGTTTGGTGGAGATGATATTTAATAAAATAAGTAGAAATCCACTAAAAGTTTTGTTTGGTTATCTTGCAATCCCGAGATAATCGTCTCCATGCTCCAAATCCATTTTAAAGCCATTTTTAAGGCATTTCGCGCATACATGAAATGAACACATTTTTCTCCAAAACTATAACAGATGCAAGCTTGTCCTGTTTGGTGGAGATGATATTTAATAAAATAAGTAGAAATCCACTAAAAGTTTTGTTTGGTTATCTTGCAATCCCGAGATAATCGTCTCCATGCTCCAAATCCATTTTAAAGCCATTTTTAAGGCATTTCGCGCATACATGAAATGAACACATTTTTCTCCAAAACTATAACAGATGCAAGCTTGTCCTGTTTGGTGGAGATGATATTTAATAAAATAAGTAGAAATCCACTAAAAGTTTTGTTTGGTTATCTTGCAATCCCGAGATAATCGTCTCCATGCTCCAAATCCATTTTAAAGCCATTTTTAAGGCATTTCGCGCATACATGAAATGAACACATTTTTCTCCAAAACTATAACAGATGCAAGCTTGTCCTGTTTGGTGGAGATGATATTTAATAAAATAAGTAGAAATCCACTAAAAGTTTTGTTTGGTTATCTTGCAATCCCGAGATAATCGTCTCCATGCTCCAAATCCATTTTAAAGCCATTTTTAAGGCATTTCGCGCATACATGAAATGAACACATTTTTCTCCAAAACTATAACAGATGCAAGCTTGTCCTGTTTGGTGGAGATGATATTTAATAAAATAAGTAGAAATCCACTAAAAGTTTTGTTTGGTTATCTTGCAATCCCGAGATAATCGTCTCCATGCTCCAAATCCATTTTAAAGCCATTTTTAAGGCATTTCGCGCATACATGAAATGAACACATTTTTCTCCAAAACTATAACAGATGCAAGCTTGTCCTGTTTGGTGGAGATGATATTTAATAAAATAAGTAGAAATCCACTAAAAGTTTTGTTTGGTTATCTTGCAATCCCGAGATAATCGTCTCCATGCTCCAAATCCATTTTAAAGCCATTTTTAAGGCATTTCGCGCATACATGAAATGAACACATTTTTCTCCAAAACTATAACAGATGCAAGCTTGTCCTGTTTGGTGGAGATGATATTTAATAAAATAAGTAGAAATCCACTAAAAGTTTTGTTTGGTTATCTTGCAATCCCGAGATAATCGTCTCCATGCTCCAAATCCATTTTAAAGCCATTTTTAAGGCATTTCGCGCATACATGAAATGAACACATTTTTCTCCAAAACTATAACAGATGCAAGCTTGTCCTGTTTGGTGGAGATGATATTTAATAAAATAAGTAGAAATCCACTAAAAGTTTTGTTTGGTTATCTTGCAATCCCGAGATAATCGTCTCCATGCTCCAAATCCATTTTAAAGCCATTTTTAAGGCATTTCGCGCATACATGAAATGAACACATTTTTCTCCAAAACTATAACAGATGCAAGCTTGTCCTGTTTGGTGGAGATGATATTTAATAAAATAAGTAGAAATCCACTAAAAGTTTTGTTTGGTTATCTTGCAATCCCGAGATAATCGTCTCCATGCTCCAAATCCATTTTAAAGCCATTTTTAAGGCATTTCGCGCATACATGAAATGAACACATTTTTCTCCAAAACTATAACAGATGCAAGCTTGTCCTGTTTGGTGGAGATGATATTTAATAAAATAAGTAGAAATCCACTAAAAGTTTTGTTTGGTTATCTTGCAATCCCGAGATAATCGTCTCCATGCTCCAAATCCATTTTAAAGCCATTTTTAAGGCATTTCGCGCATACATGAAATGAACACATTTTTCTCCAAAACTATAACAGATGCAAGCTTGTCCTGTTTGGTGGAGATGATATTTAATAAAATAAGTAGAAATCCACTAAAAGTTTTGTTTGGTTATCTTGCAATCCCGAGATAATCGTCTCCATGCTCCAAATCCATTTTAAAGCCATTTTTAAGGCATTTCGCGCATACATGAAATGAACACATTTTTCTCCAAAACTATAACAGATGCAAGCTTGTCCTGTTTGGTGGAGATGATATTTAATAAAATAAGTAGAAATCCACTAAAAGTTTTGTTTGGTTATCTTGCAATCCCGAGATAATCGTCTCCATGCTCCAAATCCATTTTAAAGCCATTTTTAAGGCATTTCGCGCATACATGAAATGAACACATTTTTCTCCAAAACTATAACAGATGCAAGCTTGTCCTGTTTGGTGGAGATGATATTTAATAAAATAAGTAGAAATCCACTAAAAGTTTTGTTTGGTTATCTTGCAATCCCGAGATAATCGTCTCCATGCTCCAAATCCATTTTAAAGCCATTTTTAAGGCATTTCGCGCATACATGAAATGAACACATTTTTCTCCAAAACTATAACAGATGCAAGCTTGTCCTGTTTGGTGGAGATGATATTTAATAAAATAAGTAGAAATCCACTAAAAGTTTTGTTTGGTTATCTTGCAATCCCGAGATAATCGTCTCCATGCTCCAAATCCATTTTAAAGCCATTTTTAAGGCATTTCGCGCATACATGAAATGAACACATTTTTCTCCAAAACTATAACAGATGCAAGCTTGTCCTGTTTGGTGGAGATGATATTTAATAAAATAAGTAGAAATCCACTAAAAGTTTTGTTTGGTTATCTTGCAATCCCGAGATAATCGTCTCCATGCTCCAAATCCATTTTAAAGCCATTTTTAAGGCATTTCGCGCATACATGAAATGAACACATTTTTCTCCAAAACTATAACAGATGCAAGCTTGTGCCTGTTTGGTGGAGATGATATTTAATAAAATAAGTAGAAATCCACTAAAAGTTTTGTTTGGTTATCTTGCAATCCCGAGATAATCGTCTCCATGCTCCAAATCCATTTTAAAGCCATTTTTAAGGCATTTCGCGCATACATGAAATGAACACATTTTTCTCCAAAACTATAACAGATGCAAGCTTGTCCTGTTTGGTGGAGATGATATTTAATAAAATAAGTAGAAATCCACTAAAAGTTTTGTTTGGTTATCTTGCAATCCCGAGATAATCGTCTCCATGCTCCAAATCCATTTTAAAGCCATTTTTAAGGCATTTCGCGCATACATGAAATGAACACATTTTTCTCCAAAACTATAACAGATGCAAGCTTGTCCTGTTTGGTGGAGATGATATTTAATAAAATAAGTAGAAATCCACTAAAAGTTTTGTTTGGTTATCTTGCAATCCCGAGATAATCGTCTCCATGCTCCAAATCCATTTTAAAGCCATTTTTAAGGCATTTCGCGCATACATGAAATGAACACATTTTTCTCCAAAACTATAACAGATGCAAGCTTGTCCTGTTTGGTGGAGATGATATTTAATAAAATAAGTAGAAATCCACTAAAAGTTTTGTTTGGTTATCTTGCAATCCCGAGATAATCGTCTCCATGCTCCAAATCCATTTTAAAGCCATTTTTAAGGCATTTCGCGCATACATGAAATGAACACATTTTTCTCCAAAACTATAACAGATGCAAGCTTGTCCTGTTTGGTGGAGATGATATTTAATAAAATAAGTAGAAATCCACTAAAAGTTTTGTTTGGTTATCTTGCAATCCCGAGATAATCGTCTCCATGCTCCAAATCCATTTTAAAGCCATTTTTAAGGCATTTCGCGCATACATGAAATGAACACATTTTTCTCCAAAACTATAACAGATGCAAGCTTGTCCTGTTTGGTGGAGATGATATTTAATAAAATAAGTAGAAATCCACTAAAAGTTTTGTTTGGTTATCTTGCAATCCCGAGATAATCGTCTCCATGCTCCAAATCCATTTTAAAGCCATTTTTAAGGCATTTCGCGCATACATGAAATGAACACATTTTTCTCCAAAACTATAACAGATGCAAGCTTGTCCTGTTTGGTGGAGATGATATTTAATAAAATAAGTAGAAATCCACTAAAAGTTTTGTTTGGTTATCTTGCAATCCCGAGATAATCGTCTCCATGCTCCAAATCCATTTTAAAGCCATTTTTAAGGCATTTCGCGCATACATGAAATGAACACATTTTTCTCCAAAACTATAACAGATGCAAGCTTGTCCTGTTTGGTGGAGATGATATTTAATAAAATAAGTAGAAATCCACTAAAAGTTTTGTTTGGTTATCTTGCAATCCCGAGATAATCGTCTCCATGCTCCAAATCCATTTTAAAGCCATTTTTAAGGCATTTCGCGCATACATGAAATGAACACATTTTTCTCCAAAACTATAACAGATGCAAGCTTGTCCTGTTTGGTGGAGATGATATTTAATAAAATAAGTAGAAATCCACTAAAAGTTTTGTTTGGTTATCTTGCAATCCCGAGATAATCGTCTCCATGCTCCAAATCCATTTTAAAGCCATTTTTAAGGCATTTCGCGCATACATGAAATGAACACATTTTTCTCCAAAACTATAACAGATGCAAGCTTGTCCTGTTTGGTGGAGATGATATTTAATAAAATAAGTAGAAATCCACTAAAAGTTTTGTTTGGTTATCTTGCAATCCCGAGATAATCGTCTCCATGCTCCAAATCCATTTTAAAGCCATTTTTAAGGCATTTCGCGCATACATGAAATGAACACATTTTTCTCCAAAACTATAACAGATGCAAGCTTGTCCTGTTTGGTGGAGATGATATTTAATAAAATAAGTAGAAATCCACTAAAAGTTTTGTTTGGTTATCTTGCAATCCCGAGATAATCGTCTCCATGCTCCAAATCCATTTTAAAGCCATTTTTAAGGCATTTCGCGCATACATGAAATGAACACATTTTTCTCCAAAACTATAACAGATGCAAGCTTGTCCTGTTTGGTGGAGATGATATTTAATAAAATAAGTAGAAATCCACTAAAAGTTTTGTTTGGTTATCTTGCAATCCCGAGATAATCGTCTCCATGCTCCAAATCCATTTTAAAGCCATTTTTAAGGCATTTCGCGCATACATGAAATGAACACATTTTTCTCCAAAACTATAACAGATGCAAGCTTGTCCTGTTTGGTGGAGATGATATTTAATAAAATAAGTAGAAATCCACTAAAAGTTTTGTTTGGTTATCTTGCAATCCCGAGATAATCGTCTCCATGCTCCAAATCCATTTTAAAGCCATTTTTAAGGCATTTCGCGCATACATGAAATGAACACATTTTTCTCCAAAACTATAACAGATGCAAGCTTGTCCTGTTTGGTGGAGATGATATTTAATAAAATAAGTAGAAATCCACTAAAAGTTTTGTTTGGTTATCTTGCAATCCCGAGATAATCGTCTCCATGCTCCAAATCCATTTTAAAGCCATTTTTAAGGCATTTCGCGCATACATGAAATGAACACATTTTTCTCCAAAACTATAACAGATGCAAGCTTGTCCTGTTTGGTGGAGATGATATTTAATAAAATAAGTAGAAATCCACTAAAAGTTTTGTTTGGTTATCTTGCAATCCCGAGATAATCGTCTCCATGCTCCAAATCCATTTTAAAGCCATTTTTAAGGCATTTCGCGCATACATGAAATGAACACATTTTTCTCCAAAACTATAACAGATGCAAGCTTGTCCTGTTTGGTGGAGATGATATTTAATAAAATAAGTAGAAATCCACTAAAAGTTTTGTTTGGTTATCTTGCAATCCCGAGATAATCGTCTCCATGCTCCAAATCCATTTTAAAGCCATTTTTAAGGCATTTCGCGCATACATGAAATGAACACATTTTTCTCCAAAACTATAACAGATGCAAGCTTGTCCTGTTTGGTGGAGATGATATTTAATAAAATAAGTAGAAATCCACTAAAAGTTTTGTTTGGTTATCTTGCAATCCCGAGATAATCGTCTCCATGCTCCAAATCCATTTTAAAGCCATTTTTAAGGCATTTCGCGCATACATGAAATGAACACATTTTTCTCCAAAACTATAACAGATGCAAGCTTGTCCTGTTTGGTGGAGATGATATTTAATAAAATAAGTAGAAATCCACTAAAAGTTTTGTTTGGTTATCTTGCAATCCCGAGATAATCGTCTCCATGCTCCAAATCCATTTTAAAGCCATTTTTAAGGCATTTCGCGCATACATGAAATGAACACATTTTTCTCCAAAACTATAACAGATGCAAGCTTGTCCTGTTTGGTGGAGATGATATTTAATAAAATAAGTAGAAATCCACTAAAAGTTTTGTTTGGTTATCTTGCAATCCCGAGATAATCGTCTCCATGCTCCAAATCCATTTTAAAGCCATTTTTAAGGCATTTCGCGCATACATGAAATGAACACATTTTTCTCCAAAACTATAACAGATGCAAGCTTGTCCTGTTTGGTGGAGATGATATTTAATAAAATAAGTAGAAATCCACTAAAAGTTTTGTTTGGTTATCTTGCAATCCCGAGATAATCGTCTCCATGCTCCAAATCCATTTTAAAGCCATTTTTAAGGCATTTCGCGCATACATGAAATGAACACATTTTTCTCCAAAACTATAACAGATGCAAGCTTGTCCTGTTTGGTGGAGATGATATTTAATAAAATAAGTAGAAATCCACTAAAAGTTTTGTTTGGTTATCTTGCAATCCCGAGATAATCGTCTCCATGCTCCAAATCCATTTTAAAGCCATTTTTAAGGCATTTCGCGCATACATGAAATGAACACATTTTTCTCCAAAACTATAACAGATGCAAGCTTGTCCTGTTTGGTGGAGATGATATTTAATAAAATAAGTAGAAATCCACTAAAAGTTTTGTTTGGTTATCTTGCAATCCCGAGATAATCGTCTCCATGCTCCAAATCCATTTTAAAGCCATTTTTAAGGCATTTCGCGCATACATGAAATGAACACATTTTTCTCCAAAACTATAACAGATGCAAGCTTGTCCTGTTTGGTGGAGATGATATTTAATAAAATAAGTAGAAATCCACTAAAAGTTTTGTTTGGTTATCTTGCAATCCCGAGATAATCGTCTCCATGCTCCAAATCCATTTTAAAGCCATTTTTAAGGCATTTCGCGCATACATGAAATGAACACATTTTTCTCCAAAACTATAACAGATGCAAGCTTGTCCTGTTTGGTGGAGATGATATTTAATAAAATAAGTAGAAATCCACTAAAAGTTTTGTTTGGTTATCTTGCAATCCCGAGATAATCGTCTCCATGCTCCAAATCCATTTTAAAGCCATTTTTAAGGCATTTCGCGCATACATGAAATGAACACATTTTTCTCCAAAACTATAACAGATGCAAGCTTGTCCTGTTTGGTGGAGATGATATTTAATAAAATAAGTAGAAATCCACTAAAAGTTTTGTTTGGTTATCTTGCAATCCCGAGATAATCGTCTCCATGCTCCAAATCCATTTTAAAGCCATTTTTAAGGCATTTCGCGCATACATGAAATGAACACATTTTTCTCCAAAACTATAACAGATGCAAGCTTGTCCTGTTTGGTGGAGATGATATTTAATAAAATAAGTAGAAATCCACTAAAAGTTTTGTTTGGTTATCTTGCAATCCCGAGATAATCGTCTCCATGCTCCAAATCCATTTTAAAGCCATTTTTAAGGCATTTCGCGCATACATGAAATGAACACATTTTTCTCCAAAACTATAACAGATGCAAGCTTGTCCTGTTTGGTGGAGATGATATTTAATAAAATAAGTAGAAATCCACTAAAAGTTTTGTTTGGTTATCTTGCAATCCCGAGATAATCGTCTCCATGCTCCAAATCCATTTTAAAGCCATTTTTAAGGCATTTCGCGCATACATGAAATGAACACATTTTTCTCCAAAACTATAACAGATGCAAGCTTGTCCTGTTTGGTGGAGATGATATTTAATAAAATAAGTAGAAATCCACTAAAAGTTTTGTTTGGTTATCTTGCAATCCCGAGATAATCGTCTCCATGCTCCAAATCCATTTTAAAGCCATTTTTAAGGCATTTCGCGCATACATGAAATGAACACATTTTTCTCCAAAACTATAACAGATGCAAGCTTGTCCTGTTTGGTGGAGATGATATTTAATAAAATAAGTAGAAATCCACTAAAAGTTTTGTTTGGTTATCTTGCAATCCCGAGATAATCGTCTCCATGCTCCAAATCCATTTTAAAGCCATTTTTAAGGCATTTCGCGCATACATGAAATGAACACATTTTTCTCCAAAACTATAACAGATGCAAGCTTGTCCTGTTTGGTGGAGATGATATTTAATAAAATAAGTAGAAATCCACTAAAAGTTTTGTTTGGTTATCTTGCAATCCCGAGATAATCGTCTCCATGCTCCAAATCCATTTTAAAGCCATTTTTAAGGCATTTCGCGCATACATGAAATGAACACATTTTTCTCCAAAACTATAACAGATGCAAGCTTGTCCTGTTTGGTGGAGATGATATTTAATAAAATAAGTAGAAATCCACTAAAAGTTTTGTTTGGTTATCTTGCAATCCCGAGATAATCGTCTCCATGCTCCAAATCCATTTTAAAGCCATTTTTAAGGCATTTCACGCATACATGAAATGAACACATTTTTCTCCAAAACTATAACAGATGCAAGCTTGTCCTGTTTGGTGGAGATGATATTTAATAAAATAAGTAGAAATCCACTAAAAGTTTTGTTTGGTTATCTTGCAATCCCGAGATAATCGTCTCCATGCTCCAAATCCATTTTAAGGCCATTTTTAAGGCATTTCGCGCATACATGAAATGAACACATTTTTCTCCAAAACTATAACAGATGCAAGCTTGTCCTGTTTGGTGGAGATGATATTTAATAAAATAAGTAGAAATCCACTAAAAGTTTTGTTTGGTTATCTTGCAATCCCGAGATAATCGTCTCCATGCTCCAAATCCATTTTAAAGCCATTTTTAAGGCATTTCGCGCATACATGAAATGAACACATTTTTCTCCAAAACTATAACAGATGCAAGCTTGTCCTGTTTGGTGGAGATGATATTTAATAAAATAAGTAGAAATCCACTAAAAGTTTTGTTTGGTTATCTTGCAATCCCGAGATAATCGTCTCCATGCTCCAAATCCATTTTAAAGCCATTTTTAAGGCATTTCGCGCATACATGAAATGAACACATTTTTCTCCAAAACTATAACAGATGCAAGCTTGTCCTGTTTGGTGGAGATGATATTTAATAAAATAAGTAGAAATCCACTAAAAGTTTTGTTTGGTTATCTTGCAATCCCGAGATAATCGTCTCCATGCTCCAAATCCATTTTAAAGCCATTTTTAAGGCATTTCGCGCATACATGAAATGAACACATTTTTCTCCAAAACTATAACAGATGCAAGCTTGTCCTGTTTGGTGGAGATGATATTTAATAAAATAAGTAGAAATCCACTAAAAGTTTTGTTTGGTTATCTTGCAATCCCGAGATAATCGTCTCCATGCTCCAAATCCATTTTAAAGCCATTTTTAAGGCATTTCGCGCATACATGAAATGAACACATTTTTCTCCAAAACTATAACAGATGCAAGCTTGTCCTGTTTGGTGGAGATGATATTTAATAAAATAAGTAGAAATCCACTAAAAGTTTTGTTTGGTTATCTTGCAATCCCGAGATAATCGTCTCCATGCTCCAAATCCATTTTAAAGCCATTTTTAAGGCATTTCGCGCATACATGAAATGAACACATTTTTCTCCAAAACTATAACAGATGCAAGCTTGTCCTGTTTGGTGGAGATGATATTTAATAAAATAAGTAGAAATCCACTAAAAGTTTTGTTTGGTTATCTTGCAATCCCGAGATAATCGTCTCCATGCTCCAAATCCATTTTAAAGCCATTTTTAAGGCATTTCGCGCATACATGAAATGAACACATTTTTCTCCAAAACTATAACAGATGCAAGCTTGTCCTGTTTGGTGGAGATGATATTTAATAAAATAAGTAGAAATCCACTAAAAGTTTTGTTTGGTTATCTTGCAATCCCGAGATAATCGTCTCCATGCTCCAAATCCATTTTAAAGCCATTTTTAAGGCATTTCGCGCATACATGAAATGAACACATTTTTCTCCAAAACTATAACAGATGCAAGCTTGTCCTGTTTGGTGGAGATGATATTTAATAAAATAAGTAGAAATCCACTAAAAGTTTTGTTTGGTTATCTTGCAATCCCGAGATAATCGTCTCCATGCTCCAAATCCATTTTAAAGCCATTTTTAAGGCATTTCGCGCATACATGAAATGAACACATTTTTCTCCAAAACTATAACAGATGCAAGCTTGTCCTGTTTGGTGGAGATGATATTTAATAAAATAAGTAGAAATCCACTAAAAGTTTTGTTTGGTTATCTTGCAATCCCGAGATAATCGTCTCCATGCTCCAAATCCATTTTAAAGCCATTTTTAAGGCATTTCGCGCATACATGAAATGAACACATTTTTCTCCAAAACTATAACAGATGCAAGCTTGTCCTGTTTGGTGGAGATGATATTTAATAAAATAAGTAGAAATCCACTAAAAGTTTTGTTTGGTTATCTTGCAATCCCGAGATAATCGTCTCCATGCTCCAAATCCATTTTAAAGCCATTTTTAAGGCATTTCGCGCATACATGAAATGAACACATTTTTCTCCAAAACTATAACAGATGCAAGCTTGTCCTGTTTGGTGGAGATGATATTTAATAAAATAAGTAGAAATCCACTAAAAGTTTTGTTTGGTTATCTTGCAATCCCGAGATAATCGTCTCCATGCTCCAAATCCATTTTAAAGCCATTTTTAAGGCATTTCGCGCATACATGAAATGAACACATTTTTCTCCAAAACTATAACAGATGCAAGCTTGTCCTGTTTGGTGGAGATGATATTTAATAAAATAAGTAGAAATCCACTAAAAGTTTTGTTTGGTTATCTTGCAATCCCGAGATAATCGTCTCCATGCTCCAAATCCATTTTAAAGCCATTTTTAAGGCATTTCGCGCATACATGAAATGAACACATTTTTCTCCAAAACTATAACAGATGCAAGCTTGTCCTGTTTGGTGGAGATGATATTTAATAAAATAAGTAGAAATCCACTAAAAGTTTTGTTTGGTTATCTTGCAATCCCGAGATAATCGTCTCCATGCTCCAAATCCATTTTAAAGCCATTTTTAAGGCATTTCGCGCATACATGAAATGAACACATTTTTCTCCAAAACTATAACAGATGCAAGCTTGTCCTGTTTGGTGGAGATGATATTTAATAAAATAAGTAGAAATCCACTAAAAGTTTTGTTTGGTTATCTTGCAATCCCGAGATAATCGTCTCCATGCTCCAAATCCATTTTAAAGCCATTTTTAAGGCATTTCGCGCATACATGAAATGAACACATTTTTCTCCAAAACTATAACAGATGCAAGCTTGTCCTGTTTGGTGGAGATGATATTTAATAAAATAAGTAGAAATCCACTAAAAGTTTTGTTTGGTTATCTTGCAATCCCGAGATAATCGTCTCCATGCTCCAAATCCATTTTAAAGCCATTTTAAGGCATTTCGCGCATACATGAAATGAACACATTTTTCTCCAAAACTATAACAGATGCAAGCTTGTCCTGTTTGGTGGAGATGATATTTAATAAAATAAGTAGAAATCCACTAAAAGTTTTGTTTGGTTATCTTGCAATCCCGAGATAATCGTCTCCATGCTCCAAATCCATTTTAAAGCCATTTTTAAGGCATTTCGCGCATACATGAAATGAACACATTTTTCTCCAAAACTATAACAGATGCAAGCTTGTCCTGTTTGGTGGAGATGATATTTAATAAAATAAGTAGAAATCCACTAAAAGTTTTGTTTGGTTATCTTGCAATCCCGAGATAATCGTCTCCATGCTCCAAATCCATTTTAAAGCCATTTTTAAGGCATTTCGCGCATACATGAAATGAACACATTTTTCTCCAAAACTATAACAGATGCAAGCTTGTCCTGTTTGGTGGAGATGATATTTAATAAAATAAGTAGAAATCCACTAAAAGTTTTGTTTGGTTATCTTGCAATCCCGAGATAATCGTCTCCATGCTCCAAATCCATTTTAAAGCCATTTTTAAGGCATTTCGCGCATACATGAAATGAACACATTTTTCTCCAAAACTATAACAGATGCAAGCTTGTCCTGTTTGGTGGAGATGATATTTAATAAAATAAGTAGAAATCCACTAAAAGTTTTGTTTGGTTATCTTGCAATCCCGAGATAATCGTCTCCATGCTCCAAATCCATTTTAAAGCCATTTTTAAGGCATTTCGCGCATACATGAAATGAACACATTTTTCTCCAAAACTATAACAGATGCAAGCTTGTCCTGTTTGGTGGAGATGATATTTAATAAAATAAGTAGAAATCCACTAAAAGTTTTGTTTGGTTATCTTGCAATCCCGAGATAATCGTCTCCATGCTCCAAATCCATTTTAAAGCCATTTTTAAGGCATTTCGCGCATACATGAAATGAACACATTTTTCTCCAAAACTATAACAGATGCAAGCTTGTCCTGTTTGGTGGAGATGATATTTAATAAAATAAGTAGAAATCCATTAAAAGTTTTGTTTGGTTATCTTGCAATCCCGAGATAATCGTCTCCATGCTCCAAATCCATTTTAAAGCCATTTTTAAGGCATTTCGCGCATACATGAAATGAACACATTTTTCTCCAAAACTATAACAGATGCAAGCTTGTCCTGTTTGGTGGAGATGATATTTAATAAAATAAGTATAAATCCACTAAAAGTTTTGTTTGGTTATCTTGCAATCCCGAGATAATCGTCTCCATACGATTGATTGAATGGCCAGGTACTGTCTTTTGTTTTCGTTTGGCCATGTTGTGTGCGCAGTCACTAGGATTATGTGAATTAATGCTATTGGATTTTTCAAGTCAGTATTCACACAGCAGTTTCTGCTATTTCATGTATTCCCCTTACATAGTCACTGGTGTGCATACCTTATCTCCCCATAGTGATGTTTTTTTAGGTTTTTGCACCCAGTTCGGACTTAGAATGGTGTTCCAAACGTTATTCCTATTTGTTAGTATTTTTTCGTTTGTGAACCCTCCCCAACCACACCTATTGCCAATCCATATCATACGCATAAATAGCCTGGGTCTCAGCTTCCCATACACGGTAGGTTTTTTAACTGCATGAGAGGACACACACAAGCTAGGGACCCCAACGTAGAGAAATACTTTGGCGTAGTGTTGGGGCTCTATTGCATTGATCAATTCAGTAGCTAAATTTCTCTTGATTCATATGTTCATGGCAGTAATGCAGATTCCATTTTTCACATATTCACTCTTGCATATAGCTATTGAATTTTTCAAGTCAGTATTCACACAGCAGTTTCTGCTATTTCATGTATTCCCCTTACATAGTCACTGGTGTGCATACCTTATCTCCCCATAGTGCCTGGGATCTGACCCAGACACTAGCAGTTTTGCACTCCTACCCAAAACTGGGCTGTTCCCTGAACTCACTACCTCCACGGTTCAACTCTTAACTGAACTTCAACTAACTAACTGGTTTTCCCACCTCCAGGCCTGTGAACTCCTTGGTGGGTGGGGCCAACCGCCTGGCACCGCCCCACCTGGTGTGGACATCAGCCCCTGGAGGGAGGCAACAACGGTTTTGTGTCTGACTAGTGTAACTATCCGGGAAAGGGGGTGTGTGTGTGTGTTATGTCTGTGACTAACTGGCTAGTCCAGGGCGTCACACTTGCACCCCCTTCTTGTGATGTGAAGGTGTGTAGTCAGTGCCTACGTGTAATTCCTGACACCACTCCTCTGGCTGACTTGGTGAGCTGTCACTGACTGGGTGGGGTGCAGTAATGGTGGATGCTGCTGCTGCTTGGATAGCATGTGTATCTACTGTGAACAGCTTATCAATGGTGGCAAATCGGGGCAGCTTAACCTCTTGCTCTCCGCAGTTCAACACTCTCACGCGCACTCTTCCCTTCCGTATTAATGAATAAAACTGTGATATAAATAGTATATAGATACCCCACAAATGCAGATAAAGGTAGGTTATGGGAAAAGGGAGAAGAGGGAAACAGGAAAATAGTGTAATAAAGTATACCTTCCAGGGGGGAGAGGAAATGGCAGCACAGCCAGTGGAGGTGAAGGAAGGGGAAGCCTGCAACTAAATTGTTGAGAGCATTATCACATGGTGACTGAGCCTGATTGTAACGGGAGCATAGAGGTGCCGATCCTGTCTTACCTGCGTTGGTGTAGAAGTGGGTTTCCAGTGGTGGAGTCAGCTGTGTGCAGTGGTGGCTGTGGGTTCTTTTATGTGCGACCGTAGTAATAGCTGCGCCCACTTCCTGTATGGGAGTGGAATGCAGTGAGGCTAATGGAACGCACGTCCACGTGCCGCGCCCCTGAAGGTAATACCGATCATTGAATACAAAAAAATTTCTCATACTACTGTATGGGGGTCCCTATATTTAATATGATATCCAAGCCACAGCATCCACCGTTACTTCACCACACCCATTCAGTGACAGCTCACCAAGTCAACCAGAGGAGTGGTGTAAGGAATTACACGTAGGCACTGACTCCACACCTTCACATCACAAGAAGCGGGTCCACAGGGTAGTGCAAGAATACGAGCAAGTCTTCAGCAAACATCCGCTAGACTTTGGGAGAATAAAAGGGGTCCATATTCATGGTTTAAGAACTTGGGTTCTAACGTGCCCAGAGTATGCTCCACTCTATGCTCCCTTTACAATCAGGCTCAGTCACCATGTGATAACGCTCTCAACTCTTTAGTTGCAGGCTTCCTTTTGCTTCACCTCCACTGGCTGTGCTGCCATTTCCTCTCACCCCCAGAAGGTATACTTTATTACACTATTTTCCTCTTTCCCTGTTCCCCCTTTTCCCATAACCTACCTTTATTTACAATTGTGGGGTATCTATATGATATTTACATCATAGTTTTATTCATTAGTGCGGAAGGGAAGAGTGCCCGTGAGAGTGTTAAACTGCGGAGAGCAGGAGGTTAAGCTGCCCCGACTTGCCACCATTGATAAGCTGTTCACAGTAGATACACATGCTATCCAAGTAGCAGCATCCACTATTACTGCACCCCACCCAGTCAGTGACTGCTCACCAAGTCAGCCAGAGGAGTGGTGTAAGGAATTACACGTAGGCACTGACTCCACACCTTCACATCACAAGAAGCGGGTCCACAGGGTAGTGCAAGAATACGAGCGAGCAAGTCTTCAGCAAACATCCGCTAGATTTTGGGGGAATAAAAGGGGTCCAACACTACATCCCCACAGGTGCACACCCACCCATCAAAGAGAGCTATAAGCCAATACCACCTTCACATTACCAGTGTACCAAGGACATGTTGAGCAACATGAAGGCGGCTGGGGTTATCCGTGACAGTTGTAGCCTTTGGGCAGCTCCGTTGGTCCTGTTAAAGAAGAAGGACAGCACCACTCCCCCGTATTGAGGAATCGCTAGCTGCATTGAGAACTGCAAATTATTTTTCTACCCTTGATCTCACTAGTCACTATTGGCTAGTGTCCGTTGCTGAGGCAGACCGGGGGAAGACCGCCTTTGCCACCCCTATGGCGCTGGAGGTCGGCAGACTGTTGTTCAAAAGCAGTGTCTGACGAACAAATTTGCTTCATCCTGAGGAACTGGCCAGTCGGTACGGCCCGGATGGTGGAGGGGGTATGAGCAGAAGAAGCATGCAGCAGTGCGTTGACTGATGTTTCCTTCCTATGGACGTCGGTCTGAACAATTCGCTCAGAACCGAATGAAATTTTAATATCCAGGAAGTCAACGCAACTGCTGCTATGCTTATGCGTCAATCTGATGTTAAAGGTGTTGTTATTAAGTTCCTCCATAAATGTCTCGAGCTGCTCCACAGTGCCCTGCCAAAAAATCAAAATATCATCAATATACCTTAGCCAGCACTGCACATGGGCGCCAGCCCCTGCACCTCCGTCACCAAAAACCAACCAATCCCAGTACCTCTGCCTTCTATCTAGGTGCCTTGAGTTATGTCCTGTAAACTGTCACAGCGACCCAGACACACATGTGTAGTAGGGGAATATCCCTGCTGAGATGCCAGTGCTAGAGCACTCGTTTGCTGTGGAGTTGAACGCTATGTGAGCAGTTCTTACCTTCAATGAGCAGAAGTCTCTTTTTTCAGATTTCAATATCTCTGTGGGTATCTGGCAGAAATATGGAATACTCTTTACTGCTAAGACCCTGTACACCACTCCCACTAAAGGGGGCTTTACACGCTGCGACATCGCTAATGCGGAGTCGTTGGGGTCACGGAATTTGTGACGCACATCCGGCCGCATTAGCGATGTTGCTGCGTGTGACACCGATGAGCGATTTTGCATCGTTGCAAAAACGTGCAAAATCGCTCATCGGTGACATGGGTCTCCATTCTCGATTATCGTTACTGCAGCAGTAACGATGTAGTTCGTCGCTCCTGCGGCAGCACACATCACTCCGTGTGACACCGCAGAAACGAGGAACCTCTCCTTACCTGCCTCCCAGCCGCTATGAGGAAGGAAGGAGGTGGGCGGGATGTTCCGGCCACTCATCTCCGCCCCTCCGCTGCTATTGGGCGGTCGCTCAGTGACGTCGCTGTGACGCCGCACGGACCGCCCCCTTAGAAAGGAGGCGGTTCGCCGGTCACAGCGACGTCGCCGGTCAGGTAAGTATGTGTGACGGGTCTGGTCGGTGTTGTGCGGCATGGGCAGCGATTTGCCCGTGTCGCGCAACAGATGGGGCGGGTACCCACACTAGCGATATCGGGACTGATATCGCAGTGTGTAAAGTAGCCTTTAGTCACATGACCAAGACTGTATCTGTGTCCCTACAACACACTTGAGACAAATGTGTGTGTGAGCCTGCATTGTGGGGTATATATAATATATTATAGAGCTGGGAAGGATCATTCTAAGCAGTGAGCTGTTCCAGTATTTGTAGGAAAATACCCAGTAGAAGCATCAAACACAGCACCAATACCTCCCATCAGTATCCCACCACAGTGCCATGTAACCCATGCCCTACACTCCCATCTACACCAATACTATACAGGCACAAACTAGTATATCTGACTAAAAGCCCCCAAAATATGAAGAACGGCCTATAGTTGAGTGTGGATATAAAATCTATGTGAGCAGAGCTAGAATAGAAATCACTGATCGCATTGAAGTCATTCTGACCATAAATCACCATGATATCAAGGTGAGGAGTTGTGTGTTACTGCTGGGAGGAAAGGGTTAACAGTGGAATATTAAGGTGCATTTCTGTGTGCAGTGTTACTAGTCAATGTAACAATTCAATATGAGCTGCTCTTGGTGCCGGGGGAGGGAGATGCTCTCCTGAGCAAGATAGATGGGGAATGAACATGATATCTATATAGTGTAAGGCAGGGGGTCTCAAACTCGGCTGGGTGTATGGGCCGCACAGAGGAAAAAAATAATTTGGGGGGCTGCATTCTTTGCAGGACAAAGTGACATTTTTATTGGTACCATATATATATATTTTTTTCACACACCTTTGGATGACTGATTTTCAACATTTTTCACTTGTTTATTATAACAAATGTGCACATTCTTTGGTTAAATCTAAAAAAAAAAAATTTGATGTTAAAAAAAGTCATGCCTTATTTTGTTTTTTTTTACATTTTATCCCTTTCTTTTAACTAATAGTGTTACAATTATGACGCTAGCGTTTTGTGAAGGGAATGCTTTGCCTACTTCCGTGACTATGGCCTTCCGGAACTGCTGCATTTTGGCTGACCTCTCCGCCTCGGGAATAAGAGACATAAAGTTCTCCTTGTAGCGTGGGTCTAACAGTGTTACCAACCAGTAATGATTGTCGGCCAAGATGTTCTTAACGCGAGGGTCACGAGACAGGCAGCTTACCATAAAGTCATCCATGTGCGCCAGACTCTTAACAGCCATCACTTCAGTATCCAGACCAACACGATGACTGAACATGCTGTCCTCCTCCTTCTCCTCCTCCTCCTCCTCCTCCTCCTCCTCCTCATCATCTACCCTGTCCTCTGGCCAGCCACGCTGAACTGAGCATATGATTGGTATGCATGTCATATCCTCAATTTGGCCGGAGAGTTGCTCCATGTCTTCATCCTCCTCCTCGTCATAGTCCTCCACTGCACGTTGTGATGAGACGAGGCTGGACTGTGTGTTATCACCCACACCCACTACTGTTTCTTGCTCCAACTCATCGTGTTCCGCCTGCAATGCATCATGTTTGGTTTTGAGCAGAGACCGTTTTAGAAGGCAGAGAAGCGGTATGGTGACGCTAATAATGGCGTCATCGCCGCTCACCATCTTGGTGGAGTCCTCAAAGTTTTGGAGGATGGTACATAGGTCGGACATCCATCTCCACTCCTCAGGTGTTATGTGTGGAGTTTGACCCATTTCCCGACGGCTTAGGTGATGCAGGTACTCAACAACTGCCCTCTTCTGCTCACATATCCTGATCAACATGTGCAGAGTTGAATTCCAACGCGTGGGGACATCACACACCAGTCTGTGAGCCGGAAGATGCAAACGACGCTGAAAGCCGGCAAGGCCGGCTGAAGCAGTAGGTGACTTTCGAAAATGTGCAGACAGGCAGCGAACTTTTACCAGCAGATCAGACAGCTCTGGGTATGACTTTAGAAACCGCTGAACCACGAGGTTGAGCACATGGGCCATGCATGGAACATGTGTCAGCTGGCCTCGCCTCAAAGCCGCCACCAGGTTCCGGCCATTGTCACACACAACCTTTCCTGGCTTTAGGTTCAGAGGTGTGAGCCAGTGATCTGCATGCTGTTTTAGAGCTGTCCACACCTCTTCTGCATTGTGGGGTTTTTCACCTATGCAGATTAGCTGCAGCACAGTCTGTTGCCGCTTCGCCGAGGCAGTGCTGCAGTGCTTCCAGCTTGGGACTGGTGTGGAGGGTAAAGTGGATGAGGATGCGCAGGAGGAGGAGGAGGCTGAAGAGCATGACATTCCGGAGCTGTAGAGTGTGGGTGAAACCCTGACTGAGGTAGGGCCTGCAAACCTTGGTGTGGGAAGGACTTGTTCCGTTCCTCGCTCAAACTGGGTCCCAGCTGGGCTGGGCTGGGTCCCTACCCGGCTGGGTAGGGCGTTGTGGGGGGTTTGTCTATCTCCGTTTGAGGTGAGTTTGTTTAAGTTAGCCTTTCTTTGGCATTTTTTGGAGCCCTGCGGGTTGGGGAGTTGGTATCGCCCAGTAAGGCGTTCCCCGGGGGCTTGGATTGGGGTGACATTATGTCAGTGGAAAACGGAGTTGAATTTTGGATTAGGAAATCGAAAACTGATCAGAGAGGTGTGGGTAGACTAGTCCGTTTGGGGATGGTTGTGGCATCTGATATGTGCCCGTTCAAGTGTCTCGGGAATTTTCAACAGATCCGTCCGAAGGTGGATGGCCCCTTATTATGTCACGAGGATGGGTCCTTTTTATCGAGATACCAATTTGTGAGTGTTTTTAGGGCATGTTTGAAGTCGTTGGGGTTAGATCCGAAGTCTTTCGGATTGGGGCAGCGACGGAGGCCTCTATATGCGGCCTACCGGAGGAGACAGTTAAGCAGATTGGTAGGTGGAAGTCGCAGCGCTTTAAGTCGTATGTACGTCCCCAGGTGGTTGTTGGCAATTGAGGGGAAAAGGGGGGGTATTAGGGTAGCAATGGGGGGGGTGAGAGTGTGTGTTTTTTGTCAATTTGGTTTGGTGAGGCAATAAAATGGTGTCGTCTGTACATTTTGTATTGCAGAAGCACCCCCTCTTCCTTCCCTGGTCTGGATCCTTGGCCACTCTTATGTGTATTGGGGAGCCCGACGAGCGGACGCGAGATGGAACGGGAGACAGCTAGGTTTTGAGAAGGACCTGGCTCTCGTGCGATGGCTCGGTGTTCGGGGGTTAGGGTGGAACAGGGTGTTGCAGGAGGTGCATAGATACGCCCGGTTGGACAGACCTCCTGACATGTTAGTGTTGCATGCCGGGGGGAATGATTTGGGTGGGCGTCCTTTTCGAATCTTGATAAAGGACATCAAACATGATTTGTTACGGTTATGGGTGTCGTTTCCAGGTCTAACGATAGTCTGGTCGGAGATAGTAGCGAGAAAGAGTTGGCAGAAAGCGCGGTCAGTTGACAGGTTGAACAAGGCGCGGGCGAAGGTTAATAGGGCGATCTCGAAGTTTGTTAGTCGGAACGGGGGTATAGCAATACGGCATGTTGAGTTGGAAAGGACGGAAGAGGAATTTTGGTTGGCTGACGGGGTACACCTTAATGCGGTGGGAACTGACTTATGGGCTCTTGGCTTGCAGGGAGGTATTGAGAGGGCCCTTTGGTTGCGGGGGGTCTCAGGCACTTGAAGGGTTTCAAGGTGCCTTCGTTGTGGTGTTATTTATTGGTGGGTCCTTGAAGTTGGTTTAAAATTGGTTCGGGGATTCATCCGGGTATGGATCCCCTCATTGGCAGAATTGATGGTCCCCTGGTGATTTTGGGGGGGAACCCCGACGGGGTATGTCGGGGCCCCTGGGGGTGTGGTTGGGGTTGACGGAGGATTAACCCTTACCATTTGGTGCTCCTGAGCCAGTGTGGGTAACGGCTGGGAGCAAGTTGAGGTTTTTTATTGCTCGGTTATGGGAATCACCAGGGTTTTGGTAGCTTCAAGGACCTTACCACATTGCAAATTTTATTGGTTATGTATTCTTGTTAATAAAATGGCTGCTATGGCCAAAATTATCCAAAGATAAATTTGTGTCTGTGTAATTACTTTTAAATAAGAAATGGGAATGGAGGTGTGGGGTATGAAAGGAAGACCGGAGTCAACAATTCCAGGGTCAAGCATGTTTATTTGCCTAAGCTTCGTTCCAGGGTAGAAAGGGTAAGAGTGCCTTTCAGAATTCGAAGTGGTCGGACTGTACGGGCCACCAAGAACTGCAGGAGAGCTTGAACATCTTCCCATGGATTTGCGACATCCTCCCTCATCAGTTACGTAGGTAAGCAGGTTCTCAGCATTGCAGCCCATTTGTTATCTTAAGTTAGTTAAGCGGGGTTAACTAACCTGTCAGTTCAGCCTCAGGTCTAAAGCAGAGGCCTGGACTCCACTCCTTACTCCTCACTCCACAACTCTCCTTAAAAACAACTGACTCCTTTTTCCTGCCCCGGGGTCTCCAGACCCCTAGGTGGGCGTTTCCTTCCGTCTGGTCCTGCCCACTGGTGTGCCTGTCTTTCCCTGGGGGAGGTGACTAGGGTTTTCTGGTTGGCTTTGTGTGACTTAGGTGAGGGAAGTTGTTATGCGGGGGCCTATGTGTGACTACCTGCAGTGTCAGGGCGTCACATATGTATGTGTGTATGTCTGCTAAAGGAATCCGCACCGTCATATTTACAAACACAAAATGTTGACTCTATGCACAGAAGAGAGTCATTCTATTTACATGATTTGTGTTTTTTTACCTTTTAAAACTATCATTAAATGTTAAGTTTTAGTTAGGGATTTATGCTTCTGTCTGTCTCTCTCCCAGTCTCTGTCATCTGTCTGTCTCTGTGTGTCTCTATCTCTATCCATGTCTGTCTGTCTCTCTATCTCTGTCTGTCTCTCTGTGTCTGTCTGTCTCTCTCTCTCTTTGTGGCTGTCTGTTTCTATGTCTGTCTGTCTCTTTTCCAGGCCTGTCTCTTTTCCAGGTCTGTCTCTTTTCCAGGTCTGTCTCTTTCCCTGTCTGTCTGTCTCTTCCCCTGTCTGTCTCTTCCCCTGTCTGTCTCTTCCCCTGTCTGTCTCTGTATTTCTTTGTCTGTCTCAGTCTTTCTCTTCCCCTGTCTGTCTCTTTCCCTGTCTCTCTCTGCCTGTCTCTCTTTGTCTCTCTCTGTCTGACTCATTCCCCGTTTGTCTCTTTCCCTGTCTATCTCTGTATTTCTTTGTCTGTCTCTATCTGTCTGTCTCTCTCTGTCTGTCTCTTCCCCTGTCTGTCTCTTTCCCTGTCGGTCTGCCTTTTCTCCTGCCTGTCTCTGTATGTTTGTCTCTGTCTGTTTCCCTATCTGCCTCTGTCTCTTTCTCTGTCTCTGTCTGTCTGCCTTTTTTCCCTGTCTATCTCTGTCTGTCTCTTTCCCTGTCTGCCTCTGTCTGTTTGTCTCTGTCTCTTTCCCTGTCTGTCTATGCCTATCTGTCTCTGTCTGTTTGTCTCTCAGTCTGTGTCTGTCTCTCTCTATCTGTCTCCCCACTGACATCATATTATCTCACACATAAGCTTCTTATACTATGAATGTCCTTTGTTCTTATAGCAACCAATCACAGCTGCTATTAATAACTTGCAGCTCCCACCTCCATTCAGTTTAATGGAGGCAGGTTTTTTGGAGAGTAACTGTAAAGCGCGGGGTTAAATATTCCTGTTAAAACATAGTCTACGACGTTCCCTGAGTCACATGAGGTGTCTGCAAAATTTTGTGTTTGTAAATATGACGGTGCGGATTCCTTTAGCAGACATACACACATACATATGTGACGCCCTGACACTGCAGGTAGTCACACATAGGCCCCCGCATAACAACTTCCCTCACCTAAGTCACACAAAGCCAACCAGAAAATCCTAGTCACCTCCCCCAGGGAAAGACAGGCACACCAGTGGGCAGGACCAGACGGAAGGAAACGCCCACCTAGGGGTCTGGAGACCCCGGGGCAGGAAAAAGGAGTCAGTTGTTTTTAAGGAGAGTTGTGGAGTGAGGAGTAAGGAGTGGAGTCCAGGCCTCTGCTTTAGACCTGAGGCTGAACTGACAGGTTAGTTAACCCCGCTTAACTAACTTAAGACAACAAATGGGCTGCAATGCTGAGAACCTGCTTACCTACGTAACTGATGAGGGAGGATGTCGCAAATCCATGGGAAGATGTTCAAGCTCTCCTGCAGTTCTTGGTGGTCCGTACAGTCCGACCACTTCGAATTCTGAAAGGCACTCTTACCCTTTCTACCCTGGAACGAAGCTTACGCAAATAAACATGCTTGACCCTGGAATTGTTGACTCCGGTCTTCCTTTCATACCCCACACCTCCATTCCCATTTCTTATTTAAAAGTAATTACACAGACACAAATTTATCTTTGGATAATTTTGGCCATAGCAGCCATTTTATTAACAAGAATACATAACCAATAAAATTTGCAATGTGGTAAGGTCCTTGAAGCTACCAAAACCCTGGTGATTCCCATAACCGAGCAATAAAAAACCTCAACTTGCTCCCAGCCGTTACCCACACTGGCTCAGGAGCACCAAATGGTAAGGGTTAATCCTCCGTCAACCCCAACCACACCCCCAGGGGCCCCGACATACCCCGTCGGGGTTCCCCCCCAAAATCACCAGGGGACCATCAATTCTGCCAATGAGGGGATCCATACCCGGATGAATCCCCGAACCAATTTTAAACCAACTTCAAGGACCCACCAATAAACAACACCACAACGAAGGCACCTTGAAACCCTTCAAGTGCCTGAGACCCCCCGCAACCAAAGGGCCCTCTCAATACCTCCCTGCAAGCCAAGAGCCCATAAGTCAGTTCCCACCGCATTAAGGTGTACCCCGTCAGCCAACCAAAATTCCTCTTCCGTCCTTTCCAACTCAACATGCCGTATTGCTATACCCCCGTTCCGACTAACAAACTTCGAGATCGCCCTATTAACCTTCGCCCGCGCCTTGTTCAACCTGTCAACTGACCGCGCTTTCTGCCAACTCTTTCTCGCTACTATCTCCGACCAGACTATCGTTAGACCTGGAAACGACACCCATAACCGTAACAAATCATGTTTGATGTCCTTTATCAAGATTCGAAAAGGACGCCCACCCAAATCATTCCCCCCGGCATGCAACACTAAGATGTCAGGAGGTCTATCCAACCGGGCGTATCTATGCACCTCCTGCAACACCCTGTTCCACCCTAACCCCCGAACACCGAGCCATCGCACGAGAGCCAGGTCCTTCTCAAAACCTAGCTGTCTCCCGTTCCATCTCGCGTCCGCTCGTCGGGCTCCCCAATACACATAAGAGTGGCCAAGGATCCAGACCAGGGAAGGAAGGGGGGGTGCTTCTGCAATACAAAATGTACAGACGACACCATTTTATTGCCTCACCAAACCAAATTGACAAAAAACACACACTCTCCCCCCCCCCCATTGCTACCCTAATACCCCCCCCCTTTTCCCCTCAATTGCCAACAACCACCTGGGGACGTACATACGACTTAAAGCGCTGCGACTTCCACCTACCAATCTGCTTAACTGTCTCCTCCGGTAGGCCGCATATAGAGGCCTCCGTCGCTGCCCCAATCCGAAAGACTTCGGATCTAACCCCAACGACTTCAAACATGCCCTAAAAACACTCACAAATTGGTATCTCGATAAAAAGGACCCATCCTCGTGACATAATAAGGGGCCATCCACCTTCGGACGGATCTGTTGAAAATTCCCGAGACACTTGAACGGGCACATATCAGATGCCACAACCATCCCCAAACGGACTAGTCTACCCACACCTCTCTGATCAGTTTTCGATTTCCTAATCCAAAATTCAACTCCGTTTTCCACTGACAATGTCACCCCAATCCAAGCCCCCGGGGAACGCCTTACTGGGCGATACCAACTCCCCAACCCGCAGGGCTCCAAAAAACGCCAAAGAAAAGGCTAACTTAAACAAACTCACCTCAAACGGAGATAGACAAACCCCCCACAACGCCCTACCCAGCCCAGCCCAGCTGGGACCCAGTTTGAGCGAGGAACGGAACAAGTCCTTCCCACACCAAGGTTTGCAGGCCCTACCTCAGTCAGGGTTTCACCCACACTCTACAGCTCCGGAATGTCATGCTCTTCAGCCTCCTCCTCCTCCTGCGCATCCTCATCCACTTTACCCTCCACACCAGTCCCAAGCTGGAAGCACTGCAGCACTGCCTCGGCGAAGCGGCAACAGGCTGTGCTGCAGCTAATCTGCATAAGTGACAAATCCCACAATGCAGAAGAGGTGTGGACAGCTCTAAAACAGCATGCAGATCACTGGCTCACACCTCTGAACCTAAAGCCAGGAAAGGTTGTGTGTGACAATGGCCGGAACCTAGTGGCGGCTTTGAGGCGAGGCCAGCTGACACATGTTCCATGCTTGGCCCATGTGCTCAACCTCGTGGTTCAGCGGTTTCTAAAGTCATACCCAGAGCTGTCTCATCTGCTGGTAAAAGTTCGCCGCCTGTCTGCACATTTTCGAAAGTCACCTACTGCTTCAGCCGGCCTTGCCGGCTTTCAGCGTCCTTTGCATCTTCCGGCTCACAGACTGGTGTGTGATGTCCCCACGCGTTGGAATTCAACTCTGCACATGTTGATCAGGATATGTGAGCAGAAGAGGGCAGTTGTTGAGTACCTGCATCACCTAAGCCGTCGGGAAATGGGTCAAACTCCACACATAACACCTGAGGAGTGGAGATGGATGTCCGACCTATGTACCATCCTCCAAAACTTTGAGGACTCCACCAAGATGGTGAGCGGCGATGACGCCATTATTAGCGTCACCATACCGCTTCTCTGCCTTCTAAAACGGTCTCTGCTCAAAACCAAACATGATGCATTGCAGGCGGAACACGATGAGTTGGAGCAAGAAACAGTAGTGGGTGTGGGTGATAACACATAGCCCAGCCTCGTCTCATCACAACGTGCAGTGGAGGACTATGACGAGGAGGAAGATGAAGACATGGAGCAACTCTCCGGCCAAATTGAGGATATGACATGCATACCAGTCATATGCTCAGTTCAGCGTGGCTGGCCAGAGGACAGGGTAGATGAGGAGGAGGAGGAGAAGGAGGAGGACAGCATGTTCAGTCATCGTGTTGGTCTGGATACTGAAGTGATGGCTGTTAAGAGTCTGGCGCACATGGATGACTTTATGGTAAGCTGCCTGTCTCGTGACCCTCGCGTTAAGAACATCTTGGCCGACAATCATTACTGGTTGGTAACACTGTTAGACCCACGCTACAAGGAGAACTTTATGTCTCTTATTCCCGAGGCGGAGAGGTCAGCCAAAATGCAGCAGTTCCGGAAGGCCATAGTCACGGAAGTAGGCAAAGCATTCCCTTCACAAAACGCTAGCGTCATAATTGTAACACTATTAGTTAAAAGAAAGGGATAAAATGTAAAAAAAAACAAAATAAGGCATGACTTTTTTTTAACATCACATTTATTTTTTTTAGATTTAACCAAAGAATGTGCACATTTGTTATAATAAACAAGTGAAAAATGTTGAAAATCAGTCATCCAAAGGTGTGTGAAAAAAATATATACATATATGGTACCAATAAAAATGTCACTTTGTCTTGCAAAGAATGCAGCCCCCCAAATTATTTTTTTCCTCTGTGCGGCCCATACACCCAGCCGAGTTTGAGACCCCCTGCCTTACACTATATAGATATTATGTTCATTCCCCATCTATCTTGCTCAGGAGAGCATCTCCCTCCCCCGGCACCAAGAGCAGCTCATACTGAATTGTTACATTGACTAGTAACACTGCACACAGAAATGCACCTTAATATTCCACTGTTAACCCTTTCCTCCCAGCAGTAACACACAACTCCTCACCTTGATATCATGGTGATTTATGGTCAGAATGACTTCAATGCGATCAGTGATTTCTATTCTAGCTCTGCTCACATAGATTTTATATCCACACTCAACTATAGGCCGTTCTTCATATTTTGGGGGCTTTTAGTCAGATATACTAGTTTGTGCCTGTATAGTATTGGTGTAGATGGGAGTGTAGGGCATGGGTTACATGGCACTGTGGTGGGATACTGATGGGAGGTATTGGTGCTGTGTTTGATGCTTCTACTGGGTATTTTCCTACAAATACTGGAACAGCTCACTGCTTAGAATGATCCTTCCCAGCTCTATAATATATTATATATACCCCACAATGCAGGCTCACACACACATTTGTCTCAAGTGTGTTGTAGGGACACAGATACAGTCTTGGTCATGTGACTAAAGGCTACTTTACACACTGCGATATCGGTCCCGATATCGCTAGTGTGGGTACCCGCCCCCATCTGTTGCGCGACACGGGTAAATCGCTGCCCATGCCGCACAACACCGACCAGACCCGTCACACATACTTACCTGCCCGGCGACGTCGCTGTGACCGGCGAACCGCCTCCTTTCTAAGGGGGCGGTCCGTGCGGCGTCACAGCGACGTCACTGAGCGACCGCCCAATAGCAGCGGAGGGGCGGAGATGAGTGGCCGGAACATCCCGCCCACCTCCTTCCTTCCTCATAGCGGCTGGGAGGCAGGTAAGGAGAGGTTCCTCGTTTCTGCG
Source organism: Anomaloglossus baeobatrachus (assembly GCF_048569485.1). Lineage (NCBI taxonomy): Eukaryota > Metazoa > Chordata > Amphibia > Anura > Aromobatidae > Anomaloglossus > Anomaloglossus baeobatrachus. The sequence goes on along the minus strand of NW_027445120.1, from coordinate 29,443 downwards.
GTGTCACACGGAGTGATGTGTGCTGCCGCAGGAGCGACGAACTACATCGTTACTGCTGCAGTAACGATAATCGAGAATGGAGACCCATGTCACCGATGAGCGATTTTGCACGTTTTTGCAACGATGCAAAATCGCTCATCGGTGTCACACGCAGCAACATCGCTAATGCGGCCGGATGTGCGTCACAAATTCCGTGACCCCAACGACTCCGCATTAGCGATGTCGCAGCGTGTAAAGCCCCCTTTAGTGGGAGTGGTGTACAGGGTCTTAGCAGTAAAGAGTATTCCATATTTCTGCCAGATACCCACAGAGATATTGAAATCTGAAAAAAGAGACTTCTGCTCATTGAAGGTAAGAACTGCTCACATAGCGTTCAACTCCACAGCAAACGAGTGCTCTAGCACTGGCATCTCAGCAGGGATATTCCCCTACTACACATGTGTGTCTGGGTCGCTGTGACAGTTTACAGGACATAACTCAGGGCACCTAGACAAAAGACAGAGGGACTACTTTCTATTTCTGGTGTAGAGCTTAGTACAATATATATATATATACTATTACATGTGACACATGTACCTTGTATTACCATTATTCGCTGTATATGAACCCCTTTTCTCCGGGCATTATTTGTCTATAGCATTTTTCACGAACCTGAGGCAACTGAGAACCCTTCAGTGAAGGAATTCCACTAACCCTCACAATACCAACCAGGGGCCTCCCTGCAGTAACTCAGGTAGTTGTACCCATTCTCTTTCCGCATTCTATGTGTTCTTCTTCTTTCTTCTTTTTTTTCTTTTTTCTTCTTTTTATTTCTATCATGTAGTTCAGGGGTTTATAGATATATGTCCTGCATCTCATATTTCCTTTAGTGGTGCTTCTTACCCATTCTCATATCATTTACCCTAGTATTTCATGATCCTGAGGCGACTGAGAACCCTTTAATAAAGGAATCCTTTTTCACCTGAATTGTCAAGTGATACTTACCAGTGACTATCACGTAATGTTACAGGTAGTTCCATTTTCTTCCTCTTCTTTCTCTCCTTTCTTCTTTGTCACACGGTCCATTGTGTTATAGCCCACGTGTCATGATAACACTTGTACCATCTTTTCATTTAGATTCCACCTACAATTATTTACCGATTCCAGTTCTGGAATAGGCTTTCATCATCTACTCACTAGAATTCTCAAGTGCATAAGGTACTGAGACATATACATGTTCACACCATTATAAAGAACAAAGTATAAACATTGAGGTTTTTCTCACACCCATGTTCCTGTGTTCTTTGATATGATATGTGTTCATTTCCTTCACTATATAGGATTGCAAGTTTTCCATTTGTACCTTAATGGCAATGACGCTATACAATTGAACACATATCATCCTGTTATCCATATAGGTGTGTATTTACCTGCTTGACTATTTTTGGTTGTTTGATCCAGAATGTTTCTCCAGATAGGTCATGTGGAAATTTTCTTTCCTCAGTACAAATGTTTTCACTATGGCTTTGGAAAAATTTTTTGTATGTGCCTCATGGTCATTTGACCCATTGTACTCTCAAGTAGCAATATATTGTACTGTTATGTTGTACTATGTACTAATTACGTGTTTATATGGTTTTGTAACCCTTTATGATCTTAGATAACTTTATCCTTGATAAAGACCTAAAAACAAGGTCGAAACGTTGGATGAATTATCCTTTTGCACAAATAAAGAATTTTCAGCATTCCAAGAGTTCTTTTCTTACAATATTAATCACTATAGTGTGCCAGAGCTATTTCTTTTGAATTGACTCTTATTTTTTCTGAGCACCTGCTATATACACAGTGAGCCAGACATATTCAATTTTCATTCAGAAGGCAGAGGGAAGCCTTAGCAGCTGAGCATATATCTTTGCTTGTGAGCATTAGAACAGGCCGGCGATTACAGGGTAACATGAAAAATGTCCAGCTTGCATTATGACTAGAACATGACAATATCCTTTTAAGTACTAACCTATGATGCGTTCCTAAGCAGTTGATGTTATATGTTCTACATTTCATTTTCTGCATACTTTACAAGTAGTAGAATTTGCTTTGATATAGGCAACTGGATTTTCACAATGAAAAGGCAAAGGATAACGCCCGAAAAAGACGCCATACATTATGTCAGTGCCATCACTGACAAACCTGGATTGACCATGAAATACGGTATGGAGAGCTGTTGTCATCGTATTAGATAGATAAGAATGATTATATGTATTGTAGAAATGTCTCCTATCATGTTCCCTAATTTTTTATTATGTCCACATCCTGGTCCCCATCTTGGACATCATAACAAACGTGCACTTTTTTGTTTAATTTACACATTGGACCATAGGAAAAATGACACTACAGCTACAGAGGTGACCGTCTGATAGCCCAGCTCGACTATCCATCTCTACTGAAGACCCTTTCAGCTTTTTGAGAGTTGGGTGGAGGACATCATCTCTGAAAATAGGGTCCCACAGCTGCACCCCATCAGTGTGAGCAGGACTCTTAGGACTCTTAGAAGAGTCAATGCTCTGAGACCATGGGGGGCGCTTAGCCCCCTCTCTTCGTCACTGAGGATGATTTCATTTTTCAGGGATTAGAGAGGGTGGTCCTTGTGGTGGACTGCAGGTATGGAGAGCTGTTGTCATCGTATTAAATAGATAAGAATGATTATATGTATTGTAGAAATGTCTCCTATCATGTTCCCTAATTTTTTATTATGTCCACATCCTGGTCCCCATCTTGGACATCATAACAAACGTGCACTTTTTTGTTTAATTTACACATTGGACCATAGGAAAAATGACACTACAGCTACAGAGGTGACCGTCTGATAGCCCAGCTCGACTATCCATCTCTACTGAAGACCCTTTCAGCTATTTGAGAGTTGGGTGGAGAACATCATCTCTGAAAATAGGGTCCCACAGCTGCACCCCATCAGTGTGAGCAGGACTCTTAGGACTCTTAGAAAAGTCAATGCTCTGAGACCATGGGGGGCGCTTAGCCCCCTCTCTTCGTCACTGAGGATGATTTCACTTTTCAGGGAATAGAGAGGGTGGTCCTTGTGGTGGACTGCAGGTATTAGATAGATAAGAATGATTATATGTATTGTAGAAATGTCTCCTATCATGTTCCCTATTTTTTTATTATGTCCACATCCTGGTCCCCATCTTGGACATCATAACAAACGTGCACTTTTTTGTTTAATTTACACATTGGACCATAGGAAAAATGACACTACAGCTACAGAGGTGACCGTCTGATAGCCCAGCTCGACTATCCATCTCTACTGAAGACCCTTTCAGCTTTTTGAGAGTTGGGTGGAGGACATCATCTCTGAAAATAGGGTCCCACAGCTGCACCCCATCAGTGTGAGCAGGAATCTTAGGACTCTTAGAAGAGTCAATGCTCTGAGACCATGGGGGGCGCTTAGCCCCCTCTCTTCGTCACTGAGGATGATTTCATTTTTCAGGGATTAGAGAGAGTGGTCCTTGTGGTGGACTGCAGGTATGGAGAGCTGTTGTGATCGTATTAGATAGATAAGAATGATTATATGTATTGTAGAAATGTCTCCTATCATGTTCCCTAATTTTTTATTATGTCCACATCCTGGTCCCCATCTTGGACATCATAACAAACGTGCACTTTTTTGTTTAATTTACACATTGGACCATAGGAAAAATGACACTACAGCTACAGAGGTGACCGTCTGATAGCCCAGCTCGACTATCCATCTCTACTGAAGACCCTTTCAGCTTTTTGAGAGTTGGGTGGAGGACATCATCTCTGAAAATAGGGTCCCACAGCTGCACCCCATCAGTGTAAGCAGGAATCTTAGGACTCTTAGAAGAGTCAATGCTCTGAGACCATGGGGGGCGCTTAGCCCCCTCTCTTCGTCACTGAGGATGATTTCATTTTTCAGGGATTAGAGAGAGTGGTCCTTGTGGTGGACTGCAGGTATGGAGAGCTGTTGTGATCGTATTAGATAGATAAGAATGATTATATGTATTGTAGAAATGTCTCCTATCATGTTCCCTAATTTTTTATTATGTCCACATCCTGGTCCCCATCTTGGACATCATAACAAACGTGCACTTTTTTGTTTAATTTACACATTGGACCATAGGAAAAATGACACTACAGCTACAGAGGTGACCGTCTGATAGCCCAGCTCGACTATCCATCTCTACTGAAGACCCTTTCAGCTTTTTGAGAGTTGGGTGGAGGACATCATCTCTGAAAATAGGGTCCCACAGCTGCACCCCATCAGTGTAAGCAGGACTCTTAGGACTCTTAGAAGAGTCAATGCTCTAAAACCATGGGGGGCGCTTAGCCCCCTCTCTTCGTCCCTGAGGATGATTTCATTTTTCAGGGATTAGAGGGGGTGGTCCTTGTGGTGGACTGCAGGTATGGAGAGCTGTTGTCATCGTATTAGATAGATAAGAATGATTATATGTATTGTAGAAATGTCTCCTATCATGTTCCCTAATTTCTTATTATGTCCACATCCTGGTCCCCATCTTGGACATCATAACAAACGTGCACTTTTTTGTTTAATTTACACATTGGACCATAGGAAAAATGACACTACAGCTACAGAGGTGACCGTCTGATAGCCCAGCTCGACTATCCATCTCTACTGAAGACCCTTTCAGCTTTTTGAGAGTTGGGTGGAGGACATCATCTCTGAAAATAGGGTCCCACAGCTTCACCCCATCAGTGTGAGCAGGACTCTAAGGACTCTTAGAAGAGTCAATGCTCTGGTACCATGGGGGGCGCTTGGCCCCCTCTCTTCGTCACTGAGGATGATTTCATTTTTCAGGGATTAGAGAGGGTGGTCCTTGTGGTGGACTGCAGGTATGGAGAGCTGTTGTCATCGTATTAGATAGATAAGAATGATTATATGTATTGTAGAAATGTCTCCTATCATGTTCCCTAATTTTTTATTATGTCCACATCCTGGTCCCCATCTTGGACATCATAACAAACGTGCACTTTTTTGTTTAATTTACACATTGGACCATAGGAAAAATGACACTACAGCTACAGAGGTGACCGTCTGATAGCCCAGCTCGACTATCCATCTCTACTGAAGACCCTTTCAGCTTTTTGAGAGTTGGGTGGAGGACATCATCTCTGAAAATAGGGTCCCACAGCTGCACCCCATCAGTGTGAGCAGGACTCTTAGGACTCTTAGAAGAGTTAATGCTCTGAGACCATGGGGGCGCTTAGCCCCCTCTCTTCGTCACTGAGGATGATTTCATTTTTCAGGGATTAGAGAGGGTGGTCCTTGTGGTGGACTGCAGGTATGGAGAGCTGTTGTCATCGTATTAGATAGATAAGAATGATTATATGTATTGTAGAAATGTCTCCTATCATGTTCCCTAATTTTTTATTATGTCCACATCCTGGTCCCCATCTTGGACATCATAACAAACGTGCACTTTTTTGTTTAATTTACACATTGGACCATAGGAAAAATGACACTACAGCTACAGAGGTGACCGTCTGATAGCCCAGCTCGACTATCCATCTCTACTGAAGACCCTTTCAGCTTTTTGAGAGTTGGGTGGAGGACATCATCTCTGAAAATAGGGTCCCACAGCTGCACCCCATCAGTGTGAGCAGGACTCTTAGGACTCTTAGAAGAGTCAATGCTCTGAGACCATTGGGGGCACTTAGCCCCCTCTCTTCATCACTGAGGATGATTTCATTTTTCAGGGATTAGAGAGGGTGGTCCTTGTGGTGGACTGCAGATATGGAGAGCTGTTATCATCGTATTAGATAGATAAGAATGATTATATGTATTGTAGAAATGTCTCCTATCATGTTCCCTAATTTTTTATTATGTCCACATCCTGGTCCCCATCTTGGACATCATAACAAACGTGCACTTTTTTGTTTAATTTACACATTGGACCATAGGAAAAATGACACTACAGCTACAGAGGTGACCGTCTGATAGCCCAGCTCGACTATCCATCTCTACTGAAGACCCTTTCAGCTTTTTGAGAGTTGGGTGGAGAACATCATCTCTGAAAATAGGGTCCCACAGCTGCACCCCATCACTGTGAGCAGGACTCTTAGGACTCTTAGAAGAGTCAATGCTCTGAGACCATGGGGGGCGCTTAGCCCCCTCTCTTCGTCACTGAGGATGATTTCACTTTTCAGGGAATAGAGAGGGTGGTCCTTGTGGTGGACTGCAGGTATGGAGAGCTGTTGTCATCGTATTAGATAGATAAGAATGATTATATGTATTGTAGAAATGTCTCCTATCATGTTCCCTATTTTTTTATTATGTCCACATCCTGGTCCCCATCTTGGAAATCATAACAAACGTGCACTTTTTTGTTTAATTTACACATTGGACCATAGGAAAAATGACACTACAGCTACAGAGGTGACCGTCTGATAGCCCAGCTCGACTATCCATCTCTACTGAAGAACCTTTCAGCTTTTTGAGAGTTGGGTGGAGGACATCATCTCTGAAAATAGGGTCCCACAGCTGCACCCCATCAGTGTGAGCAGGAATCTTAGGACTCTTAGAAGAGTCAATGCTCTGAGACCATGGGGGTGCTTAGCCCCCTCTCTTCGTCACTGAGGATGATTTCATTTTTCAGGGATTAGAGAGAGTGGTCCTTGTGGTGGACTGCAGGTATGGAGAGCTGTTGTGATCGTATTAGATAGATAAGAATGATTATATGTATTGTAGAAATGTCTCCTATCATGTTCCCTAATTTTTTATTATGTCCACATCCTGGTCCCCATCTTGAACATCATAACAAACGTGCACTTTTTTGTTTAATTTACACATTGGACCATAGGAAAAATGACACTACAGCTACAGAGGTGACCGTCTGATAGCCCAGCTCGACTATCCATCTCTACTGAAGACCCTTTCAGCTTTTTGAGAGTTGGGTGGAGGACATCATCTCTGAAAATAGGGTCCCACAGCTGCACCCCATCAGTGTAAGCAGGACTCTTAGGACTCTTAGAAGAGTCAATGCTCTAAAACCATGGGGGGCGCTTAGCCCCCTCTCTTCGTCCCTGAGGATGATTTCACTTTTCAGGGATTAGAGAGGGTGGTCCTTGTGGTGGACTGCAGGTATGGAGAGCTGTTGTCATCGTATTAGATAGATAAGAATGATTATATGTATTGTAGAAATGTCTCCTATCATGTTCCCTAATTTCTTATTATGTCCACATCCTGGTCCCCATCTTGGACATCATAACAAACGTGCACTTTTTTGTTTAATTTACACATTGGACCATAGGAAAAATGACACTACAGCTACAGAGGTGACCGTCTGATAGCCCAGCTCGACTATCCATCTCTACTGATACCCTTTCAGCTTTTTGAGAGTTGGGTGGAGGACATCATCTCTGAAAATAGGGTCCCACAGCTTCACCCCATCAGTGTGAGCAGGACTCTTAGGACTCTTAGAAGAGTCAATGCTCTGGTACCATGGGGGGCGCTTGGCCCCCTCTCTTCGTCACTGAGGATGATTTCATTTTTCAGGGATTAGAGAGGGTGGTCCTTGTGGTGGACTGCAGGTATGGAGAGCTGTTGTCATCGTATTAGATAGATAAGAATGATTATATGTATTGTAGAAATGTCTCCTATCATGTTCCCTAATTTTTTATTATGTCCACATCCTGGTCCCCATCTTGGACATCATAACAAACGTGCACTTTTTTGTTTAATTTACACATTGGACCATAGGAAAAATGACACTACAGCTACAGAGGTGACCGTCTGATAGCCCAGCTCGACTATCCATCTCTACTGAAGACCCTTTCAGCTTTTTGAGAGTTGGGTGGAGGACATCATCTCTTAAAATAGGGTCCCACAGCTGCACCCCATCAGTGTAAGCAGGACTCTTAGGACTCTTAGAAGAGTCAATGCTCTAAAACCATGGGGGGCACTTAGCCCCCTCTCTTCGTCACTGAGGATGATTTCATTTTTCAGGGATTAGAGAGGGTGGTCCTTGTGGTGGACTGCAGGTATGGAGAGCTGTTGTCATCGTATTAGATAGATAAGAATGATTATATGTATTGTAGAAATGTCTCCTATCATGTTCCCTAATTTTTTATTATGTCCACATCCTGGTCCCCATCTTGGACATCATAACAAACGTGCACTTTTTTGTTTAATTTACACATTGGACCATAGGAAAAATGACACTACAGCTACAGAGGTGACCGTCTGATAGCCCAGCTCGACTATCCATCTCTACTGAAGACCCTTTCAGCTTTTTGAGAGTTGGGTGGAGGACATCATCTCTGAAAATAGGGTCCCACAGCTGCACCCCATCAGTGTGAGCAGGACTCTTAGTTCTCTTAGAAGAGTCAATGCTCTGAGACCATTGGGGGCACTTATCCCCCTCTCTTCATCACTGAGGATGATTTCATTTTTCAGGGATTAGAGAGGGTGGTCCTTGTGGTGGACTGCAGATATGGAGAGCTGTTATCATCGTATTAGATAGATAAGAATGATTATATGTATTGTAGAAATGTCTCCTATCATGTTCTCTAATTTTTTATTATGTCCACATCCTGGTCCCCATCTTGGACATCATAACAAACGTGCACTTTTTTGTTTAATTTACACATTGGACCATAGGAAAAATGACACTACAGCTACAGAGGTGACCGTCTGATAGCCCAGCTCGACTATCCATCTCTACTGAAGACCCTTTCAGCTTTTTGAGAGTTGGGTGGAGGACATCATCTCTGAAAATAGGGTCCCACAGCTGCACCCCATCAGTGTGAGCAGGACTCTTAGGACTCTTAGAAGAGTCAATGCTCTGAGACCATGGGGGGCGCTTAGCCCCCTCTCCTCGTCACTGAGGATGATTTCACTTTTCAGGGAATAGAGAGGGTGGTCCTTGTGGTGGACTGCAGGTATGGAGAGCTGTTGTCATCGTATTAGATAGATAAGAATGATTATATGTATTGTAGAAATGTCTCCTATCATGTTCCCTATTTTTTTATTATGTCCACATCCTGGTTCCCATCTTGGAAATCATAACAAACGTGCACTTTTTTGTTTAATTTACAAATTGGACAATAGGAAAAATGACACTACAGCTACAGAGGTGACCGTCTGATAGCCCAGCTCGACTATCCATCTCTACTGAAGACCCTTTCAGCTTTTTGAGAGTTGGGTGGAGGACATCATCTCTGAAAATAGGGTCCCACAGCTGCACCCCATCAGTGTGAGCAGGAATCTTAGGACTCTTAGAAGAGTCAATGCTCTGAGACCATGGGGGGCGCTTAGCCCCCTCTCTTCGTCACTGAGGATGATTTCATTTTTCAGGGATTAGAGAGAGTGGTCCTTGTGGTGGACTGCAGGTATGGAGAGCTGTTGTGATCGTATTAGATAGATAAGAATGATTATATGTATTGTAGAAATGTCTCCTATCATGTTCCCTAATTTTTTATTATGTCCACATCCTGGTCCCCATCTTGAACATCATAACAAACGTGCACTTTTTTGTTTAATTTACACATTGGACCATAGGAAAAATGACACTACAGCTACAGAGGTGACCGTCTGATAGCCCAGCTCGACTATCCATCTCTACTGAAGACCCTTTCAGCTTTTTGAGAGTTGGGTGGAGGACATCATCTCTGAAAATAGGGTCCCACAGCTTCACCCCATCAGTGTGAGCAGGACTCTTAGGACTCTTAGAAGAGTCAATGCTCTGGTACCATGGGGGGCGCTTGGCCCCCTCTCTTCGTCACTGAGGATGATTTCATTTTTCAGGGATTAGAGAGGGTGGTCCTTGTGGTGGACTGCAGGTATGGAGAGCTGTTGTCATCGTATTAGATAGATAAGAATGATTATATGTATTGTAGAAATGTCTCCTATCATGTTCCCTAATTTTTTATTATGTCCACATCCTGGTCCCCATCTTGGACATCATAACAAACGTGCACTTTTTTGTTTAATTTACACATTGGACCATAGGAAAAATGACACTACAGCTACAGAGGTGACCGTCTGATAGCCCAGCTCGACTATCCATCTCTACTGAAGACCCTTTCAGCTTTTTGAGAGTTGGGTGGAGGACATCATCTCTGAAAATAGGGTCCCACAGCTGCACCCCATCAGTGTGAGCAGGACTCTTAGGACTCTTAGAAGAGTTAATGCTCTGAGACCATGGGGGCGCTTAGCCCCCTCTCTTCGTCACTGAGGATGATTTCATTTTTCAGGGATTAGAGAGGGTGGTCCTTGTGGTGGACTGCAGGTATGGAGAGCTGTTGTCATCGTATTAGATAGATAAGAATGATTATATGTATTGTAGAAATGTCTCCTATCATGTTCCCTAATTTTTTATTATGTCCACATCCTGGTCCCCATCTTGGACATCATAACAAACGTGCACTTTTTTGTTTAATTTACACATTGGACCATAGGAAAAATGACACTACAGCTACAGAGGTGACCGTCTGATAGCCCAGCTCGACTATCCATCTCTACTGAAGACCCTTTCAGCTTTTTGAGAGTTGGGTGGAGGACATCATCTCTGAAAATAGGGTCCCACAGCTGCACCCCATCAGTGTGAGCAGGACTCTTAGGACTCTTAGAAGAGTCAATGCTCTGAGACCATTGGGGGCACTTAGCCCCCTCTCTTCATCACTGAGGATGATTTCATTTTTCAGGGATTAGAGAGGGTGGTCCTTGTGGTGGACTGCAGATATGGAGAGCTGTTATCATCGTATTAGATAGATAAGAATGATTATATGTATTGTAGAAATGTCTCCTATCATGTTCCCTAATTTTTTATTATGTCCACATCCTGGTCCCCATCTTGGACATCATAACAAACGTGCACTTTTTTGTTTAATTTACACATTGGACCATAGGAAAAATGACACTACAGCTACAGAGGTGACCGTCTGATAGCCCAGCTCGACTATCCATCTCTACTGAAGACCCTTTCAGCTTGTTGAGAGTTGGGTGGAGAACATCATCTCTGAAAATAGGGTCCCACAGCTGCACCCCATCACTGTGAGCAGGACTCTTAGGACTCTTAGAAGAGTCAATGCTCTGAGACCATGGGGGGCGCTTAGCCCCCTCTCTTCGTCACTGAGGATGATTTCACTTTTCAGGGAATAGAGAGGGTGGTCCTTGTGGTGGACTGCAGGTATGGAGAGCTGTTGTCATCGTATTAGATAGATAAGAATGATTATATGTATTGTAGAAATGTCTCCTATCATGTTCCCTATTTTTTTATTATGTCCACATCCTGGTCCCCATCTTGGAAATCATTACAAACGTGCACTTTTTTGTTTAATTTACACATTGGACCATAGGAAAAATGACACTACAGCTACAGAGGTGACCGTCTGATAGCCCAGCTCGACTATCCATCTCTACTGAAGAACCTTTCAGCTTTTTGAGAGTTGGGTGGAGGACATCATCTCTGAAAATAGGGTCCCACAGCTGCACCCCATCAGTGTGAGCAGGAATCTTAGGACTCTTAGAAGAGTCAATGCTCTGAGACCATGGGGGTGCTTAGCCCCCTCTCTTCGTCACTGAGGATGATTTCATTTTTCAGGGATTAGAGAGAGTGGTCCTTGTGGTGGACTGCAGGTATGGAGAGCTGTTGTGATCGTATTAGATAGATAAGAATGATTATATGTATTGTAGAAATGTCTCCTATCATGTTCCCTAATTTTTTATTATGTCCACATCCTGGTCCCCATCTTGAACATCATAACAAACGTGCACTTTTTTGTTTAATTTACACATTGGACCATAGGAAAAATGACACTACAGCTACAGAGGTGACCGTCTGATAGCCCAGCTCGACTATCCATCTCTACTGAAGACCCTTTCAGCTTTTTGAGAGTTGGGTGGAGGACATCATCTCTGAAAATAGGGTCCCACAGCTGCACCCCATCAGTGTAAGCAGGACTCTTAGGACTCTTAGAAGAGTCAATGCTCTAAAACCATGGGGGGCGCTTAGCCCCCTCTCTTCGTCCCTGAGGATGATTTCATTTTTCAGGGATTAGAGAGGGTGGTCCTTGTGGTGGACTGCAGGTATGGAGAGCTGTTGTCATCGTATTAGATAGATAAGAATGATTATATGTATTGTAGAAATGTCTCCTATCATGTTCCCTAATTTCTTATTATGTCCACATCCTGGTCCCCATCTTGGACATCATAACAAACGTGCACTTTTTTGTTTAATTTACACATTGGACCATAGGAAAAATGACACTACAGCTACAGAGGTGACCGTCTGATAGCCCAGCTCGACTATCCATCTCTACTGAAGACCCTTTCAGCTTTTTGAGAGTTGGGTGGAGGACATCATCTCTTAAAATAGGGTCCCACAGCTGCACCCCATCAGTGTAAGCAGGACTCTTAGGACTCTTAGAAGAGTCAATGCTCTAAAACCATGGGGGGCGCTTAGCCCCCTCTCTTCGTCACTGAGGATGATTTCATTTTTCAGGGATTAGAGAGGGTGGTCCTTGTGGTGGACTGCAGGTATGGAGAGCTGTTGTCATCGTATTAGATAGATAAGAATGATTATATGTATTGTAGAAATGTCTCCTATCATGTTCCCTAATTTTTTATTATGTCCACATCCTGGTCCCCATCTTGGACATCATAACAAACGTGCACTTTTTTGTTTAATTTACACATTGGACCATAGGAAAAATGACACTACAGCTACAGAGGTGACCGTCTGATAGCCCAGCTCGACTATCCATCTCTACTGAAGACCCTTTCAGCTTTTTGAGAGTTGGGTGGAGGACATCATCTCTGAAAATAGGGTCCCACAGCTGCACCCCATCAGTGTGAGCAGGACTCTTAGTTCTCTTAGAAGAGTCAATGCTCTGAGACCATTGGGGGCACTTAGCCCCCTCTCTTCATCACTGAGGATGATTTCATTTTTCAGGGATTAGAGAGGGTGGTCCTTGTGGTGGACTGCAGATATGGAGAGCTGTTATCATCGTATTAGATAGATAAGAATGATTATATGTATTGTAGAAATGTCTCCTATCATGTTCTCTAATTTTTTATTATGTCCACATCCTGGTCCCCATCTTGGACATCATAACAAACGTGCACTTTTTTGTTTAATTTACACATTGGACCATAGGAAAAATGACACTACAGCTACAGAGGTGACCGTCTGATAGCCCAGCTCGACTATCCATCTCTACTGAAGACCCTTTCAGCTTTTTGAGAGTTGGGTGGAGGACATCATCTCTGAAAATAGGGTCCCACAGCTGCACCCCATCAGTGTGAGCAGGACTCTTAGGACTCTTAGAAGAGTCAATGCTCTGAGACCATGGGGGGCGCTTAGCCCCCTCTCCTCGTCACTGAGGATGATTTCACTTTTCAGGGAATAGAGAGGGTGGTCCTTGTGGTGGACTGCAGGTATGGAGAGCTGTTGTCATCGTATTAGATAGATAAGAATGATTATATGTATTGTAGAAATGTCTCCTATCATGTTCCCTATTTTTTTATTATGTCCACATCCTGGTTCCCATCTTGGAAATCATAACAAACGTGCACTTTTTTGTTTAATTTACAAATTGGACAATAGGAAAAATGACACTACAGCTACAGAGGTGACCGTCTGATAGCCCAGCTCGACTATCCATCTCTACTGAAGACCCTTTCAGCTTTTTGAGAGTTGGGTGGAGGACATCATCTCTGAAAATAGGGTCCCACAGCTGCACCCCATCAGTGTGAGCAGGAATCTTAGGACTCTTAGAAGAGTCAATGCTCTGAGACCATGGGGGGCGCTTAGCCCCCTCTCTTCGTCACTGAGGATGATTTCATTTTTCAGGGATTAGAGAGAGTGGTCCTTGTGGTGGACTGCAGGTATGGAGAGCTGTTGTGATCGTATTAGATAGATAAGAATGATTATATGTATTGTAGAAATGTCTCCTATCATGTTCCCTAATTTTTTATTATGTCCACATCCTGGTCCCCATCTTGAACATCATAACAAACGTGCACTTTTTTGTTTAATTTACACATTGGACCATAGGAAAAATGACACTACAGCTACAGAGGTGACCGTCTGATAGCCCAGCTCGACTATCCATCTCTACTGAAGACCCTTTCAGCTTTTTGAGAGTTGGGTGGAGGACATCATCTCTGAAAATAGGGTCCCACAGCTTCACCCCATCAGTGTGAGCAGGACTCTTAGGACTCTTAGAAGAGTCAATGCTCTGGTACCATGGGGGGCGCTTGGCCCCCTCTCTTCGTCACTGAGGATGATTTCATTTTTCAGGGATTAGAGAGGGTGGTCCTTGTGGTGGACTGCAGGTATGGAGAGCTGTTGTCATCGTATTAGATAGATAAGAATGATTATATGTATTGTAGAAATGTCTCCTATCATGTTCCCTAATTTTTTATTATGTCCACATCCTGGTCCCCATCTTGGACATCATAACAAACGTGCACTTTTTTGTTTAATTTACACATTGGACCATAGGAAAAATGACACTACAGCTACAGAGGTGACCGTCTGATAGCCCAGCTCGACTATCCATATCTACTGAAGACCCTTTCAGCATTTTGAGAGTTGGGTGGAGGACATCATCTCTGAAAATAGGGTCCCACAGCTGCACCCCATCAGTGTGAGCAGGACTCTTAAGACTCTTAGAAGAGTCAATGCTCTGAGACCATTGGGGGCACTGAGCCCCCTCTCTTCGTCACTGAGGATGATTTCATTTTTCAGGGATTAGAGAGGGTGGTCCTTGTGGTGGACTGCAGGTATGTAGAGCTGTTGTCATCGTATTAGATAGATAAGAATGATTATATGTATTGTAGAAATGTCTCCTATCATGTTCCCTAATTTTTTATTATGTCCACATCCTGGTCCCCATCTTGGACATCATAACAAACGTGCACTTTTTTGTTTAATTTACACATTGGACCATAGGAAAAATGACACTACAGCTACAGAGGTGACCGTCTGATAGCCCAGCTCGACTATCCATCTCTACTGAAGACCCTTTCAGCTTTTTGAGAGTTGGGTGGAGGACATCATCTCTGAAAATAGGGTCCCACAGCTGCACCCCATCAGTGTGAGCAGGACTCTTAGGACTCTTAGAAGAGTTAATGCTCTGAGACCATGGGGGCGCTTAGCCCCCTCTCTTCGTCACTGAGGATGATTTCATTTTTCAGGGATTAGAGAGGGTGGTCCTTGTGGTGGACTGCAGGTATGGAGAGCTGTTGTCATCGTATTAGATAGATAAGAATGATTATATGTATTGTAGAAATGTCTCCTATCATGTTCCCTAATTTTTTATTATGTCCACATCCTGGTCCCCATCTTGGACATCATAACAAACGTGCACTTTTTTGTTTAATTTACACATTGGACCATAGGAAAAATGACACTACAGCTACAGAGGTGACCGTCTGATAGCCCAGCTCGACTATCCATCTCTACTGAAGACCCTTTCAGCTTTTTGAGAGTTGGGTGGAGAACATCATCTCTGAAAATAGGGTCCCACAGCTGCACCCCATCAGTGTGAGCAGGACTCTTAGGACTCTTAGAAGAGTCAATGTTTTGAGACCATGGGGGGCGCTTAGCCCCCTCTCTTCATCACTGAGGATGATTTCACTTTTCAGGGAATAGAGAGGGTGGTCCTTGTGGTGGACTGCAGGTATGGAGAGCTGTTGTCATCGTATTAGATAGATAAGAATGATTATATGTATTGTAGAAATGTCTCCTATCATGTTCCCTATTTTTTTATTATGTCCACATCCTGGTCCCCATCTTGGAAATCATAAC
This sequence comes from Anomaloglossus baeobatrachus, assembly GCF_048569485.1. Classification (NCBI taxonomy): domain Eukaryota; kingdom Metazoa; phylum Chordata; class Amphibia; order Anura; family Aromobatidae; genus Anomaloglossus; species Anomaloglossus baeobatrachus. The sequence continues at coordinate 13,655 of NW_027445120.1, read as the reverse complement.
AAACGTGCACTTTTTTGTTTAATTTACACATTGGACCATAGGAAAAATGACACTACAGCTACAGAGGTGACCGTCTGGTAGCCCAGCTCGACTATCCATCTCTACTGAAGACCCTTTCAGCTTTTTGAGAGTTGGGTGGAGGACATCATCTCTGAAAATAGGGTCCCACAGCTGCACCCCATCAGTGTGAGCAGGACTCTTAGGACTCTTAGAAGAGTTAATGCTCTGAGACCATGGGGGCGCTTAGCCCCCTCTCTTCGTCACTGAGGATGATTTCATTTTTCAGGGATTAGAGAGGGTGGTCCTTGTGGTGAACTGCAGGTATGGAGAGCTGTTGTCATCGTATTAGATAGATAAGAATGATTATATGTATTGTAGAAATGTCTCCTATCATGTTCCCTAATTTTTTATTATGTCCACATCCTGGTCCCCATCTTGGACATCATAACAAACGTGCACTTTTTTGTTTAATTTACACATTGGACCATAGGAAAAATGACACTACAGCTACAGAGGTGACCGTCTGATAGCCCAGCTCGACTATCCATCTCTACTGAAGACCCTTTCAGCTTTTTGAGAGTTGGGTGGAGGACATCATCTCTGAAAATAGGGTCCCACAGCTGCACCCCATCAGTGTGAGCAGGACTCTTAGGACTCTTAGAAGAGTCAATGCTCTGAGACCATTGGGGGCACTTAGCCCCCTCTCTTCGTCACTGAGGATGATTTCATTTTTCAGGGATTAGGGAGGGTGGTCCTTGTGGTGGACTGCAGGTATGGAGAGCTGTTATCATCGTATTAGATAGATAAGAATGATTATATGTATTGTAGAAATGTCTCCTATCATGTTCCCTAATTTTTTATTATGTCCACATCCTGGTCCCCATCTTGGACATCATAACAAACGTGCACTTTTTTGTTTAATTTACACATTGGACCATAGGAAAAATGACACTACAGCTACAGAGGTGACCGTCTGATAGCCCAGCTCGACAATCCATCTCTACTGAAGACCCTTTCAGCTTTTTGAGAGTTGGGTGGAGGACATCATCTCTGAAAATAGGGTCCCACAGCTGCACCCCATCAGTGTGAGCAGGACTCTTAGGACTCTTAGAAGAGTCAATGCTCTGAGACCATGGGGGGCGCTTAGCCCCCTCTCTTCGTCACTGAGGATGATTTCATTTTTCAGGGATTAGAGAGGGTGGTCCTTGTGGTGGACTGCAGGTATGGAGAGCTGTTGTCATCGTATTAAATAGATAAGAATGATTATATGTATTGTAGAAATGTCTCCTATCATGTTCCCTAATTTTTTATTATGTCCACATCCTGGTCCCCATCTTGGACATCATAACAAACGTGCACTTTTTTGTTTAATTTACACATTGGACCATAGGAAAAATGACACTACAGCTACAGAGGTGACCGTCTGATAGCCCAGCTCGACTATCCATCTCTACTGAAGACCCTTTCAGCTTTTTGAGAGTTGGGTGGAGAACATCATCTCTGAAAATAGGGTCCCACAGCTGCACCCCATCAGTGTGAGCAGGACTCTTAGGACTCTTAGAAGAGTCAATGTTTTGAGACCATGGGGGGCGCTTAGCCCCCTCTCTTCGTCACTGAGGATGATTTCACTTTTCAGGGAATAGAGAGGGTGGTCCTTGTGGTGGACTGCAGGTATGGAGAGCTGTTGTGATCGTATTAGATAGATAAGAATGATTATATGTATTGTAGAAATGTCTCCTATCATGTTCCCTAATTTTTTATTATGTCCACATCCTGGTCCCCATCTTGGACATCATAACAAACGTGCACTTTTTTGTTTAATTTACACATTGGACCATAGGAAAAATGACACTACAGCTACAGAGGTGACCGTCTGATAGCCCAGCTCGACTATCCATCTCTACTGAAGACCCTTTCAGCTTTTTGAGAGTTGGGTGGAGGACATCATCTCTGAAAATAGGGTCCCACAGCTGCACCCCATCAGTGTGAGCAGGACTCTTAGGATTCTTAGAAGAGTTAATGCTCTGAGACCATGGGGGCGCTTAGCCCCCTCTCTTCGTCACTGAGGATGATTTCATTTTTCAGGGATTAGAGAGGGTGGTCCTTGTGGTGGACTGCAGGTATGGAGAGCTGTTGTCATCGTATTAGATAGATAAGAATGATTATATGTATTGTAGAAATGTCTCCTATCATGTTCCCTAATTTTTTATTATGTCCACATCCTGGTCCCCATCTTGGACATCATAACAAACGTGCACTTTTTTGTTTAATTTACACATTGGACCATAGGAAAAATGACACTACAGCTACAGAGGTGACCGTCTGATAGCCCAGCTCGACTATCCATCTCTACTGAAGACCCTTTCAGCTTTTTGAGAGTTGGGTGGAGGACATCATCTCTTAAAATAGGGTCCCACAGCTGCACCCCATCAGTGTAAGCAGGACTCTTAGGACTCTTAGAAGAGTCAATGCTCTAAAACCATGGGGGGCGCTTAGCCCCCTCTCTTCGTCCCTGAGGATGATTTCATTTTTCAGGGATTAGAGAGGGTGGTCCTTGTGGTGGACTGCAGGTATGGAGAGCTGTTGTCATCGTATTAGATAGATAAGAATGATTATATGTATTGTAGAAATGTCTCCTATCATGTTCCCTAATTTTTTATTATGTCCACATCCTGGTCCCCATCTTGGACATCATAACAAACGTGCACTTTTTTGTTTAATTTACACATTGGACCATAGGAAAAATGACACTACAGCTACAGAGGTGACCGTCTGATAGCCCAGCTCGACTATCCATCTCTACTGAAGACCCTTTCAGCTTTTTGAGAGTTGGGTGGAGGACATCATCTCTGAAAATAGGGTCCCACAGCTGCACCCCATCAGTGTGAGCAGGACTCTTAGGACTCTTAGAAGAGTCAATGCTCTGAGACCATTGGGGGCACTTAGCCCCCTCTCTTCGTCACTGAGGATGATTTCATTTTTCAGGGATTAGAGAGGGTGGTCCTTGTGGTGGACTGCAGGTATGGAGAGCTGTTATCATCGTATTAGATAGATAAGAATGATTATATGTATTGTAGAAATGTCTCCTATCATGTTCCCTAATTTTTTATTATGTCCACATCCTGGTCCCCATCTTGGACATCATAACAAACGTGCACTTTTTTGTTTAATTTACACATTGGACCATAGGAAAAATGACACTACAGCTACAGAGGTGACCGTCTGATAGCCCAGCTCGACAATCCATCTCTACTGAAGACCCTTTCAGCTTTTTGAGAGTTGGGTGGAGGACATCATCTCTGAAAATAGGGTCCCACAGCTGCACCCCATCAGTGTGAGCAGGACTCTTAGGACTCTTAGAAGAGTCAATGCTCTCAGACCATGGGGGGCGCTTAGCCCCCTCTCTTCGTCACTGAGGATGATTTCATTTTTCAGGGATTAGAGAGGGTGGTCCTTGTGGTGGACTGCAGGTATGGAGAGCTGTTGTCATCGTATTAAATAGATAAGAATGATTATATGTATTGTAGAAATGTCTCCTATCATGTTCCCTAATTTTTTATTATGTCCACATCCTGGTCCCCATCTTGGACATCATAACAAACGTGCACTTTTTTGTTTAATTTACACATTGGACCATAGGAAAAATGACACTACAGCTACAGAGGTGACCGTCTGATAGCCCAGCTCGACTATCCATCTCTACTGAAGACCCTTTCAGCTTTTTGAGAGTTGGGTGGAGAACATCATCTCTGAAAATAGGGTCCCACAGCTGCACCCCATCAGTGTGAGCAGGACTCTTAGGACTCTTAGAAGAGTCAATGTTTTGAGACCATGGGGGGCGCTTAGCCCCCTCTCTTCGTCACTGAGGATGATTTCACTTTTCAGGGAATAGAGAGGGTGGTCCTTGTGGTGGACTGCAGGTATGGAGAGCTGTTGTCATCGTATTAGATAGATAAGAATGATTATATGTATTGTAGAAATGTCTCCTATCATGTTCCCTATTTTTTTATTATGTCCACATCCTGGTCCCCATCTTGGAAATCATAACAAACGTGCACTTTTTTGTTTAATTTACACATTGGACCATAGGAAAAATGACACTACAGCTACAGAGGTGACCGTCTGGTAGCCCAGCTCGACTATCCATCTCTACTGAAGACCCTTTCAGCTTTTTGAGAGTTGGGTGGAGGACATCATCTCTGAAAATAGGGTCCCACAGCTGCACCCCATCAGTGTGAGCAGGACTCTTAGGACTCTTAGAAGAGTCAATGTTTTGAGACCATGGGGGGCGCTTAGCCCCCTCTCTTCGTCACTGAGGATGATTTCATTTTTCAGGGATTAGAGAGATTGGTCCTTGTGGTGGACTGCAGGTATGGAGAGCTGTTGTGATCGTATTAGATAGATAAGAATGATTATATGTATTGTAGAAATGTCTCCTATCATGTTCCCTAATTTTTTATTATGTCCACATCCTGGTCCCCATCTTGGACATCATAACAAACGTGCACTTTTTTGTTTAATTTACACATTGGACCATAGGAAAAATGACACTACAGCTACAGAGGTGACCGTCTGATAGCCCAGCTCGACTATCCATCTCTACTGAAGACCCTTTCAGCTTTTTGAGAGTTGGGTGGAGGACATCATCTCTTAAAATAGGGTCCCACAGCTGCACCCCATCAGTGTAAGCAGGACTCTTAGGACTCTTAGAAGAGTCAATGCTCTAAAACCATGGGGGGCGCTTAGCCCCCTCTCTTCGTCCCTGAGGATGATTTCATTTTTCAGGGATTAGAGAGGGTGGTCCTTGTGGTGGACTGCAGGTATGGAGAGCTGTTGTCATCGTATTAGATAGATAAGAATGATTATATGTATTGTAGAAATGTCTCCTATCATGTTCCCTAATTTTTTATTATGTCCACATCCTGGTCCCCATCTTGGACATCATAACAAACGTGCACTTTTTTGTTTAATTTACACATTGGACCATAGGAAAAATGACACTACAGCTACAGAGGTGACCGTCTGATAGCCCAGCTCGACTATCCATCTCTACTGAAGACCCTTTCAGCTTTTTGAGAGTTGGGTGGAGGACATCATCTCTGAAAATAGGGTCCCACAGCTGCACCCCATCAGTGTGAGCAGGACTCTTAGGACTCTTAGAAGAGTTAATGCTCTGAGACCATGGGGGCGCTTAGCCCCCTCTCTTCGTCACTGAGGATGATTTCATTTTTCAGGGATTAGAGAGGGTGGTCCTTGTGGTGGACTGCAGGTATGGAGAGCTGTTGTCATCGTATTAGATAGATAAGAATGATTATATGTATTGTAGAAATGTCTCCTATCATGTTCCCTAATTTTTTATTATGTCCACATCCTGGTCCCCATCTTGGACATCATAACAAACGTGCACTTTTTTGTTTAATTTACACATTGGACCATAGGAAAAATGACACTACAGCTACAGAGGTGACCGTCTGATAGCCCAGCTCGACTATCCATCTCTACTGAAGACCCTTTCAGCTTTTTGAGAGTTGGGTGGAGGACATCATCTCTTAAAATAGGGTCCCACAGCTGCACCCCATCAGTGTAAGCAGGACTCTTAGGACTCTTAGAAGAGTCAATGCTCTAAAACCATGGGGGGCGCTTAGCCCCCTCTCTTCGTCCCTGAGGATGATTTCATTTTTCAGGGATTAGAGAGGGTGGTCCTTGTGGTGGACTGCAGGTATGGAGAGCTGTTGTCATCGTATTAGATAGATAAGAATGATTATATGTATTGTAGAAATGTCTCCTATCATGTTCCCTAATTTTTTATTATGTCCACATCCTGGTCCCCATCTTGGACATCATAACAAACGTGCACTTTTTTGTTTAATTTACACATTGGACCATAGGAAAAATGACACTACAGCTACAGAGGTGACCGTCTGATAGCCCAGCTCGACTATCCATCTCTACTGAAGACCCTTTCAGCTTTTTGAGAGTTGGGTGGAGGACATCATCTCTGAAAATAGGGTCCCACAGCTGCACCCCATCAGTGTGAGCAGGACTCTTAGGACTCTTAGAAGAGTCAATGTTTTGAGACCATGGGGGGCGCTTAGCCCCCTCTCTTCGTCACTGAGGATGATTTCACTTTTCAGGGAATAGAGAGGGTGGTCCTTGTGGTGGACTGCAGGTATGGAGAGCTGTTGTCATCGTATTAGATAGATAAGAATGATTATATGTATTGTAGAAATGTCTCCTATCATGTTCCCTATTTTTTTATTATGTCCACATCCTGGTCCCCATCTTGGAAATCATAACAAACGTGCACTTTTTTGTTTAATTTACACATTGGACCATAGGAAAAATGACACTACAGCTACAGAGGTGACCGTCTGGTAGCCCAGCTCGACTATCCATCTCTACTGAAGACCCTTTCAGCTTTTTGAGAGTTGGGTGGAGGACATCATCTCTGAAAATAGGGTCCCACAGCTGCACCCCATCAGTGTGAGCAGGACTCTTAGGACTCTTAGAAGAGTCAATGTTTTGAGACCATGGGGGGCGCTTAGCCCCCTCTCTTCGTCACTGAGGATGATTTCACTTTTCAGGGAATAGAGAGGGTGGTCCTTGTGGTGGACTGCAGGTATGGAGAGCTGTTATCATCGTATTAGATAGATAAGAATGATTATATGTATTGTAGAAATGTCTCCTATCATGTTCCCTAATTTTTTATTATGTCCACATCCTGGTCCCCATCTTGGACATCATAACAAACGTGCACTTTTTTGTTTAATTTACACATTGGACCATAGGAAAAATGACACTACAGCTACAGAGGTGACCGTCTGATAGCCCAGCTCGACAATCCATCTCTACTGAAGACCCTTTCAGCTTTTTGAGAGTTGGGTGGAGGACATCATCTCTGAAAATAGGGTCCCACAGCTGCACCCCATCAGTGTGAGCAGGACTCTTAGGACTCTTAGAAGAGTCAATGCTCTCAGACCATGGGGGGCGCTTAGCCCCCTCTCTTCGTCACTGAGGATGATTTCATTTTTCAGGGATTAGAGAGATTGGTCCTTGTGGTGGACTGCAGGTATGGAGAGCTGTTGTGATCGTATTAGATAGATAAGAATGATTATATGTATTGTAGAAATGTCTCCTATCATGTTCCCTAATTTTTTATTATGTCCACATCCTGGTCCCCATCTTGGACATCATAACAAACGTGCACTTTTTTGTTTAATTTACACATTGGACCATAGGAAAAATGACACTACAGCTACAGAGGTGACCGTCTGATAGCCCAGCTCGACTATCCATCTCTACTGAAGACCCTTTCAGCTTTTTGAGAGTTGGGTGGAGGACATCATCTCTTAAAATAGGGTCCCACAGCTGCACCCCATCAGTGTAAGCAGGACTCTTAGGACTCTTAGAAGAGTCAATGCTCTAAAACCATGGGGGGCGCTTAGCCCCCTCTCTTCGTCCCTGAGGATGATTTCATTTTTCAGGGATTAGAGAGGGTGGTCCTTGTGGTGGACTGCAGGTATGGAGAGCTGTTGTCATCGTATTAGATAGATAAGAATGATTATATGTATTGTAGAAATGTCTCCTATCATGTTCCCTAATTTTTTATTATGTCCACATCCTGGTCCCCATCTTGGACATCATAACAAACGTGCACTTTTTTGTTTAATTTACACATTGGACCATAGGAAAAATGACACTACAGCTACAGAGGTGACCGTCTGATAGCCCAGCTCGACTATCCATCTCTACTGAAGACCCTTTCAGCTTTTTGAGAGTTGGGTGGAGGACATCATCTCTGAAAATAGGGTCCCACAGCTGCACCCCATCAGTGTGAGCAGGACTCTTAGGACTCTTAGAAGAGTTAATGCTCTGAGACCATGGGGGCGCTTAGCCCCCTCTCTTCGTCACTGAGGATGATTTCATTTTTCAGGGATTAGAGAGGGTGGTCCTTGTGGTGGACTGCAGGTATGGAGAGCTGTTGTCATCGTATTAGATAGATAAGAATGATTATATGTATTGTAGAAATGTCTCCTATCATGTTCCCTAATTTTTTATTATGTCCACATCCTGGTCCCCATCTTGGACATCATAACAAACGTGCACTTTTTTGTTTAATTTACACATTGGACCATAGGAAAAATGACACTACAGCTACAGAGGTGACCGTCTGATAGCCCAGCTCGACTATCCATCTCTACTGAAGACCCTTTCAGCTTTTTGAGAGTTGGGTGGAGGACATCATCTCTTAAAATAGGGTCCCACAGCTGCACCCCATCAGTGTAAGCAGGACTCTTAGGACTCTTAGAAGAGTCAATGCTCTAAAACCATGGGGGGCGCTTAGCCCCCTCTCTTCGTCCCTGAGGATGATTTCATTTTTCAGGGATTAGAGAGGGTGGTCCTTGTGGTGGACTGCAGGTATGGAGAGCTGTTGTCATCGTATTAGATAGATAAGAATGATTATATGTATTGTAGAAATGTCTCCTATCATGTTCCCTAATTTTTTATTATGTCCACATCCTGGTCCCCATCTTGGACATCATAACAAACGTGCACTTTTTTGTTTAATTTACACATTGGACCATAGGAAAAATGACACTACAGCTACAGAGGTGACCGTCTGATAGCCCAGCTCGACTATCCATCTCTACTGAAGACCCTTTCAGCTTTTTGAGAGTTGGGTGGAGGACATCATCTCTGAAAATAGGGTCCCACAGCTGCACCCCATCAGTGTGAGCAGGACTCTTAGGACTCTTAGAAGAGTCAATGTTTTGAGACCATGGGGGGCGCTTAGCCCCCTCTCTTCGTCACTGAGGATGATTTCACTTTTCAGGGAATAGAGAGGGTGGTCCTTGTGGTGGACTGCAGGTATGGAGAGCTGTTGTCATCGTATTAGATAGATAAGAATGATTATATGTATTGTAGAAATGTCTCCTATCATGTTCCCTATTTTTTTATTATGTCCACATCCTGGTCCCCATCTTGGAAATCATAACAAACGTGCACTTTTTTGTTTAATTTACACATTGGACCATAGGAAAAATGACACTACAGCTACAGAGGTGACCGTCTGGTAGCCCAGCTCGACTATCCATCTCTACTGAAGACCCTTTCAGCTTTTTGAGAGTTGGGTGGAGGACATCATCTCTGAAAATAGGGTCCCACAGCTGCACCCCATCAGTGTGAGCAGGACTCTTAGGACTCTTAGAAGAGTCAATGTTTTGAGACCATGGGGGGCGCTTAGCCCCCTCTCTTCGTCACTGAGGATGATTTCATTTTTCAGGGATTAGAGAGAGTGGTCCTTGTGGTGGACTGCAGGTATGGAGAGCTGTTGTGATCGTATTAGATAGATAAGAATGATTATATGTATTGTAGAAATGTCTCCTATCATGTTCCCTAATTTTTTATTATGTCCACATCCTGGTCCCCATCTTGGACATCATAACAAACGTGCACTTTTTTGTTTAATTTACACATTGGACCATAGGAAAAATGACACTACAGCTACAGAGGTGACCGTCTGATAGCCCAGCTCGACTATCCATCTCTACTGAAGACCCTTTCAGCTTTTTGAGAGTTGGGTGGAGGACATCATCTCTTAAAATAGGGTCCCACAGCTGCACCCCATCAGTGTAAGCAGGACTCTTAGGACTCTTAGAAGAGTCAATGCTCTAAAACCATGGGGGGCGCTTAGCCCCCTCTCTTCGTCCCTGAGGATGATTTCATTTTTCAGGGATTAGAGAGGGTGGTCCTTGTGGTGGACTGCAGGTATGGAGAGCTGTTGTCATCGTATTAGATAGATAAGAATGATTATATGTATTGTAGAAATGTCTCCTATCATGTTCCCTAATTTTTTATTATGTCCACATCCTGGTCCCCATCTTGGACATCATAACAAACGTGCACTTTTTTGTTTAATTTACACATTGGACCATAGGAAAAATGACACTACAGCTACAGAGGTGACCGTCTGATAGCCCAGCTCGACTATCCATCTCTACTGAAGACCCTTTCAGCTTTTTGAGAGTTGGGTGGAGGACATCATCTCTTAAAATAGGGTCCCACAGCTGCACCCCATCAGTGTAAGCAGGACTCTTAGGACTCTTAGAAGAGTCAATGCTCTAAAACCATGGGGGGCGCTTAGCCCCCTCTCTTCGTCCCTGAGGATGATTTCATTTTTCAGGGATTAGAGAGGGTGGTCCTTGTGGTGGACTGCAGGTATGGAGAGCTGTTGTCATCGTATTAGATAGATAAGAATGATTATATGTATTGTAGAAATGTCTCCTATCATGTTCCCTAATTTTTTATTATGTCCACATCCTGGTCCCCATCTTGGACATCATAACAAACGTGCACTTTTTTGTTTAATTTACACATTGGACCATAGGAAAAATGACACTACAGCTACAGAGGTGACCGTCTGATAGCCCAGCTCGACTATCCATCTCTACTGAAGACCCTTTCAGCTTTTTGAGAGTTGGGTGGAGGACATCATCTCTGAAAATAGGGTCCCACAGCTGCACCCCATCAGTGTGAGCAGGACTCTTAGGACTCTTAGAAGAGTCAATGCTCTGAGACCATGGGGGCGCTTAGCCCCCTCTCTTCGTCACTGAGGATGATTTCATTTTTCAGGGATTAGAGAGGGTGGTCCTTGTGGTGGACTGCAGGTATGGAGAGCTGTTGTCATCGTATTAGATAGATAAGAATGATTATATGTATTGTAGAAATGTCTCCTATCATGTTCCCTAATTTTTTATTATGTCCACATCCTGGTCCCCATCTTGGACATCATAACAAACGTGCACTTTTTTGTTTAATTTACACATTGGACCATAGGAAAAATGACACTACAGCTACAGAGGTGACCGTCTGATAGCCCAGCTCGACTATCCATCTCTACTGAAGACCCTTTCAGCTTTTTGAGAGTTGGGTGGAGGACATCATCTCTGAAAATAGGGTCCCACAGCTGCACCCCATCAGTGTGAGCAGGACTCTTAGGACTCTTAGAAGAGTCAATGCTCTGAGACCATTGGGGGCACTTAGCCCCCTCTCTTCATCACTGAGGATGATTTCATTTTTCAGAGATTAGAGAGGGTGGTCCTTGTGGTGGACTGCAGATATGGAGAGCTGTTATCATCGTATTAGATAGATAAGAATGATTATATGTATTGTAGAAATGTCTCCTATCATGTTCCCTAATTTTTTATTATGTCCACATCCTGGTCCCCATCTTGGACATCATAACAAACGTGCACTTTTTTGTTTAATTTAAACATTGGACCATAGGAAAAATGACACTACAGCTACAGAGGTGACCGTCTGATAGCCCAGCTCGACTATCCATCTCTACTGAAGACCCTTTCAGCTTTTTGAGAGTTGGGTGGAGGACATCATCTCTTAAAATAGGGTCCCACAGCTGCACCCCATCAGTGTAAGCAGGACTCTTAGGACTCTTAGAAGAGTCAATGCTCTAAAACTATGGGGGGCGCTTAGCCCCCTCTCTTCGTCCCTGAGGATGATTTCATTTTTCAGGGATTAGAGAGGGTGGTCCTTGTGGTGGACTGCAGGTATGGAGAGCTGTTGTCATCGTATTAGATAGATAAGAATGATTATATGTATTGTAGAAATGTCTCCTATCATGTTCCCTAATTTTTTATTATGTCCACATCCTGGTCCCCATCTTGGACATCATAACAAACGTGCACTTTTTTGTTTAATTTACACATTGGACCATAGGAAAAATGACACTACAGCTACAGAGGTGACCGTCTGATAGCCCAGCTCGACTATCCATCTCTACTGAAGACCCTTTCAGCTTTTTGAGAGTTGGGTGGAGGACATCATCTCTGAAAATAGGGTCCCACAGCTGCACCCCATCAGTGTGAGCAGGACTCTTAGGACTCTTAGAAGAGTTTATGCTCTGAGACCATGGGGGCGCTTAGCCCCCTCTCTTCGTCACTGAGGATGATTTCATTTTTCAGGGATTAGAGAGGGTGGTCCTTGTGGTGGACTGCAGGTATGGAGAGCTGTTGTCATCGTATTAGATAGATAAGAATGATTATATGTATTGTAGAAATGTCTCCTATCATGTTCCCTAATTTTTTATTATGTCCACATCCTGGTCCCCATCTTGGACATCATAACAAACGTGCACTTTTTTGTTTAATTTACACATTGGACCATAGGAAAAATGACACTACAGCTACAGAGGTGACCGTCTGATAGCCCAGCTCGACTATCCATCTCTACTGAAGACCCTTTCAGCTTTTTGAGAGTTGGGTGGAGGACATCATCTCTGAAAATAGGGTCCCACAGCTGCACCCCATCAGTGTGAGCAGGACTCTTAGGACTCTTAGAAGAGTCAATGCTCTGAGACCATTGGGGGCACTTAGCCCCCTCTCTTCATCACTGAGGATGATTTCATTTTTCAGGGATTAGAGAGGGTGGTCCTTGTGGTGGACTGCAGATATCGAGAGCTGTTATCATCGTATTAGATAGATAAGAATGATTATATGTATTGTAGAAATGTCTCCTATCATGTTCCCTAATTTTTTATTATGTCCACATCCTGGTCCCCATCTTGGACATCATAACAAACGTGCACTTTTTTGTTTAATTTACACATTGGACCATAGGAAAAATGACACTACAGCTACAGAGGTGACCGTCTGATAGCCCAGCTCGACTATCCATCTCTACTGAAGACCCTTTCAGCTTTTTGAGAGTTGGGTGGAGGACATCATCTCTGAAAATAGGGTCCCACAGCTGCACCCCATCAGTGTGAGCAGGACTCTTAGGACTCTTAGAAGAGTCAATGCTCTGAGACCATGGGGGGCGCTTAGCCCCCTCTCTTCGTCACTGAGGATGATTTCATTTTTCAGGGATTAGAGAGGGTGGTCCTTGTGGTGGACTGCAGGTATGGAGAGCTGTTGTCATCGTATTAAATAGATAAGAATGATTATATGTATTGTAGAAATGTCTCCTATCATGTTCCCTAATTTTTTATTATGTCCACATCCTGGTCCCCATCTTGGACATCATAACAAACGTGCACTTTTTTGTTTAATTTACACATTGGACCATAGGAAAAATGACACTACAGCTACAGAGGTGACCGTCTGATAGCCCAGCTCGACTATCCATCTCTACTGAAGACCCTTTCAGCTTTTTGAGAGTTGGGTGGAGAACATCATCTCTGAAAATAGGGTCCCACAGCTGCACCCCATCAGTGTGAGCAGGACTCTTAGGACTCTTAGAAGAGTCAATGCTCTGAGACCATGGGGGGCGCTTAGCCCCCTCTCTTCGTCACTGAGGATGATTTCACTTTTCAGGGAATAGAGAGGGTGGTCCTTGTGGTGGACTGCAGGTATGGAGAGCTGTTGTCATCGTATTAGATAGATAAGAATGATTATATGTATTGTAGAAATGTCTCCTATCATGTTCCCTATTTTTTTATTATGTCCACATCCTGGTCCCCATCTTGGAAATCATAACAAACGTGCACTTTTTTGTTTAATTTACACATTGGACCATAGGAAAAATGACACTACAGCTACAGAGGTGACCGTCTGATAGCCCAGCTCGACTATCCATCTCTACTGAAGACCCTTTCAGCTTTTTGAAAGTTGGGTGGAGGACATCATCTCTGAAAATAG